>NC_090767.1:11995856-12090674 GCF_036898095.1 Palaemon carinicauda
AATGTTATTTTCATTAGTAAAATAAATTTTTGAATATACTTACCCGATGATCATATAGCTGTCAGCTCTGCTGCCCGACAGAAAAACCTACGGGCGGAATACGCCAGCGATCGCTATACAGGTGGGGGTGTACATCAACAGCGCCATCTGTCAAGTAGGTACTCAAGTACTCGATGTCAACACAGAACCAATTTTCTCCTCGGTCCACTGGGTCTCTATTGGGGAGGACGGGTGGGTCCTTTAATTTATGATCGGGTAATTATATTCAAAAATTTATTTTACTAATGAAAATAACATTTTTCAATATTAAACTTAGCCGGTGATCATATAGCTGATTCACACCCAGGGGGGTGGGTAGAGACCAGCATTATGTGTTACATTAAGAGCTAAGTATTGTGTATTTCATTTTAGCAGTTATTCAAAATAACAAACATAAA
The DNA here is from genome assembly GCF_036898095.1 of Palaemon carinicauda. Taxonomy (NCBI): domain Eukaryota; kingdom Metazoa; phylum Arthropoda; class Malacostraca; order Decapoda; family Palaemonidae; genus Palaemon; species Palaemon carinicauda. The sequence continues at coordinate 11,996,294 of NC_090767.1, forward strand.
ATCAATAAGTACCTGGTAAGGAAGTCGACTTGAACAATTACTCTGCCTTTTTAAGTACGTCTTCCTTACTGAGCCTCGCGATCCTCATAGGATGCTGAGCGAATCCTAGGAGCTGAAATATGAAGGGTTGCAACCCATACTAAAGGACCTCATCAAAACCTCTAATCTAGGCGCTTCTCAAGAAATGACTTTGACCACCCGCCAAATCAAGTAGGATGCGAAAGGCTTCTTAGCCTTCCGGACAACCCAAAAACAATAATAAAACATTTCAAGAGAAAGATTAAAAAAGGTTATGGAATTAGGGAATTGTAGTGGTCGAGCCCTCACCACTACTGCACTCGTTGCTACGAATGGTCCCAGAGTGTAGCAATTCTCGTAAAGAGACTGGACATTCTTAAGATAAAAGACGCGAACACTGATTTGCTTTTCCAATAGGTTGCGTCGAATATACTTTGCAGAGATCTATTTTGTTTAAAGGCCACGGAAGTTGCGACAGCTCTAACTTCGTGTGTCCTTACCTTCAGCAAAGCTTGGTCTTCCTCATTCAGATGGGAATGAGCTTCTCGTATTAACAGTCTGATAAAATAGGATAAAGCATTCTCTGACATAGGCAAAGATGGCTTCTTAACTGAACACCATAAAGCTTCAGACGGGCCTCGTAAAGGTTTTTAAATAGAACTTAACAGCTCTTACAGGACATAATACTCTTCCTAGTTCATTTCCAACCATACGATAAGTTTGGAATATCGAACGATATTGGTCAAGGCCGAGAAGGCAGCTCGTGTTTGGCTAGAAAACCAAGTTGTAGAACATGTAGCCGTTTCGGATGAGAATCCGATGTTCTTGCTGAAGGCATGAATCTCACTGACTCTTTTAGCTGTGGTTAAGCATATCAGGAAAAGAGTCTTAAAGGTGAGATCTTTCAGGGAGGTTGATTGAAGCGGTTCGAACCTGTCTGACATAAGGAATCTTAGTACCACGTCTAAATTCCAACCAGGTGTAACCAAACGACGCTCCTTCGTGGTCTCAAAAGACTTAAGGAGGTCCTGTAGATCTTATTGTTGGAAAGATCTAAGCCTCTGTGACGGAAGACTGATGCCAACATGCTTCTGTAACCCTTGATAGTGGGAGCTGAAAGAGATCGTTCTTTCCTCAGATATAAGAGAAAGTCAGCTATTTGAGTTACAGAGGTACTGGTCGAGGATACGGATACTGACTTGCACCAGTTTCGGAAGATTTCCCACTTCGATTGGTAGATTCTAAGGGTGGATGTTCTCCTTGCTCTAGCAAACGCTCTGGTTGCCTCCTTCGAAAAGCCTCTAGCTCTCGAGAGTCTTTCGATAGTCTGAAGGCAGTCAGACGAAGAGCGTGGAGGCCTTGGTGTACCTTCTTTACGCGTGGCTGACTTAGAAGGTCCACCCTTAGGGGAAGTGTTCAGGGAATGTCTACTAGCCATCGAAGTACCTCGGTGAGTCATTCTCTCGCGGGCCAGAGGGAAGCAACTAGCGTCAACCTTGTCCCTTCGTGAGAGGCGAACTTCTGCAGTACCTTGTTGACAATCTTGAACGGAGGGAATGCATATAGATCTAGATGTGACCAATCTAGTAGAAAGGCATCTATATGAACTACTGCTGGGTCCGGGATAGGTGAGCAAACTATTGGGAGCCTCTTGGTCATCGAGGTTGCGAACAGATCTATGGTTGGCTGGCCCCAGGTGGCCCAAAGTCTCTTGCATACATCCTTGTGGAGGGTCCATTCTGTTGGAATTATTTGTCCGTTCCGACTGAGACAATCTGCTATGACATTCAAGTTGCCTTGGATGAACCTCGTTACTAGTGAAAAGTCTAGATCTTTTGACCAGGTGAGGAGGTCCCTTGCGATCTCGTACCATGTCAGAGAGTAGGTCCCTCCTTGCTTGGAGATGTACGTCAAAGCCGTGTGTTGTCCGAGTTCACCTCCACCACTTTGCCTTGAAGGAGAGACCTGAAGCTTTTCCAGGTCAGACGTACTGCCAGTAGCTTCTTGCAGTTGAAATGCATTGTCCTTTGACTCGAGTTCCATAATCCCGAGCATTCCCTACCGTCTAATGTCGCACCCCAGCCTACGTCCGATGCGTCCGAGAAGAGAACGTGGTTGGGAGTCTGAACAGTCAGGGGAAGACCCTTTCTAAGGTTGATAAAGTCCTTTCACCAAGTCAGACCAGACTTTATCTTTCCGGAAACTGGGATCGAGACCGCTTCTAGCGTCTTGTCCTTTTTCCAGTGAAAAGCTAGATGGTATAGAAGAGGACGGAGGTGTAGTCTTCCTAGTGACACAAATTGAACCACGGATGACAGTGTCCTTACCAGACTCATCCACAGCCTGACAGGGCAGCGTTCCTTCTTCAGCATCTTCTGGATGGATAGCAGGGCTGGGGTTTGATCGTCTTGTTCAGCAACGTCCTCATCAGAGGGTTCCTCATCCGAAAATGATGAGGAAACGGCAACGGAGTGGGCAACGTCTGACTCGCTGAATCCGGTCGCACTGGTGGATGCGTGACGGAGCCGGACGCAATATCATGGTACTGCTGCACAGTCTGTGAACTGTCAACAACCATGGGGACGCGAGGAAGTACAGCGTCAACCCGAAACTGTCTAGACTGTCAGGGTTGTGCAGTTAACACCCTACCGGGTTGCTGAGGTTGACGCACTGCGTCACAACAAGTCATCTCTGCTGGTTGTTGAACGTCTTCCTAGTGACACACTGAACGTCAACAACCACCTCCGAGCGTCGCTTAACGTCAACGTGCGACTGGCAACCCACACTGGGTCGCATCGGTGGAGGAACCACCTCAACTGGCGGACGCGAGTAGGATACCTCAGCGTCAACAGGGCGCACAACCAACCGGCAGGAAGGTTGTTGGCCAGAAGGTTCTTCTCCGTAATAAGTCCTCTATCAAGGACACAAGCTTGGACTGCATGTCTTGCAGCAAAGCCCATTAGGGTCTACGGGAGCAGGTGTGGCAACAGACGGGGTTAGCGACTGAAGCGGAACCATTTACCATCCCTGGAAGCCTTGTTATGTGTGACATAATAGTACAGCAAAACTTCAAAGGCTCGACAAAAGTTGAGAAGCTGACCTGTAAACAACTGGAGCGTCTCCTGGCTATGCGCCTGGCCGAGTCTACCAGAATTGAGAAGTCTACCTGGGCAGAGGCATGAACTCCCAAGCTGAGAACTTCTCTCGTGTCCTATCAGACTCTCGCTCTATAAGCCAGATAAAAAGAAGGGAAATCAAAAGGCTGTATCCCTAAAACTCCTCCTGGTGCAAAAACCAGTCGCCTAGCCGACGTAACGCTCTCTAGGAGAGCGAGAGAGCACTAGCTTAACAACAACGGCTTCGAAGTAGCTAGGCCTAGTGTAAGTTCTGACGTGAGGCGAACGAGGAGCAGCAGTTACAAGATCCGGACGAAGATCCTAAAAAAATCATCATGATTTAATTAAAGTCCATAGGAGGCTAAGCAGCTTAAGGCTCCTCTCCAAATGACAGAGTCCTCAAAGGAATATCAGTAGGAGGGAGAACAGCACCTTCTCATCTACAGGAACCTTGTCCGAGAAAAGCTAGGTTATCTCAGTGAGGGTCTCACTGGTGCATTAGCAGCAGACCAGAAGGCAACGTTATGTAACTGCTCAACGTTATGTAACTGCTTGACAGTCTGTGAACTGTCAAAAAACTGAACTGTCAACCACAACAGGTGCGTGAGGACATACAGCACTGGTGCATTAGTAGCAGACCAGAAGGCAACGTCATGTAACTGCTTGACAGTCTGTGAGCTGGCAACAACTAAAGCTGTGTGGGGAAGCCTCAACTCCTGACTGACTAGTCTGCTGCGGGCGAGTGGCGGTAACCACAGTGGGTTGCGGAGGCTGACGCACCGTGTCAAAACACGGCAGCTTAACTCCACCCTCCTGTTGTTGTGGTAGCACACGCACGTCAACGGAGGGTTCCGTGCGTCTGTGAACGTCAGCATGCGTCTGGCAGGGTCGACTGCGCATGGGTGGAGGAGCTCTCACAGCTGGAGTGTGGGAGCAGGCAGCCACAGCGTCTGCTGGACGCACAACCGTGGTAGGTTGTAGGCTAACGGGTGCGTCTGTGAACGTCAGCATGCGTCTGGCAGGGTCGACTGCGCATGGGTGGAGGAGCTCTCACAGCTGGAGTGTGGGAGCAGGCAGCCACAGCGTCTGCTGGGCGCACAACCGTGGTAGGTTGTAGGCTAACGGGTGCAGCGTCAACCTTCTCCGCACGATACTCCTGCAAAAAAGATGCTAACTGTGTCTGCATAGACTGTAGCAAAGACCACTTAGGGTCTACAGCAGCAGGTGCGGCAACAGACTGTGTTACTGCCTGTTGCGGTACCGCTTTACCTCTCTTAGGAGGTGTGCAGTCATCGGAAGACTGCAGCGAGTCCGAGCTGACCCAGTGGCTACACCTGGGCCGTTGGACTTGCGCGGAAGGGACCGACTTGCACTTAATAAGCTGCGAGACCTTGGTCCAAGGTTTCTTACGAGAAACCTCTTCCGCAGACGAGAAGTAAATGGGCTCTCTCGTCTTTGTGTGGGTGGGGCGATCTTGGGTAGATACGCCCGAAACCACGGAGGGAAAAACGTCTGTTCGTTGATCAAGGCCTGACGAACCCATAAGTCGTTCGACATTACTTCTCCCCTGGGCTTGGGAGCTTGCAAGAGGTCCCGGACTAGGTGAACGACAGGCACGAACAGACGAACCCTCGGACGCAACACTGTAACACTTTGCGCATATCACTTTATCACTTTGATTTTCTGTTTTGCACTTATTTCACTGAAATCGAAACTTTTACTGATTTCTACCTGAAACACGCAATCCTACCCTTCATTAAAAGGTAGTAATTGCAAAAACAGTCGTATAATGCAACAGAAAACATATATAAAGATAAAGAATTCAGTGGCTGGGAAAGAGATTAAACACTAGTTCAAATAAACTACGTTTACAATCTCTCACCGCACATAGCCTGGGAACAAGAATAAAACCCTAGAAACGTTTTACCTTCTTCCCCTATAGCGACTAGGGAGGAGAGTAAAACGAGAACAACGTTACCCGCTTGAACGCAACGTTTTTTCTCCTCTCTCTCCCTCCGTCTCTATCTCTCTCTTTCTCTCTAGATTTCGCACCTGAGAGAAGAGCCCAATAATATATCGTCAAAACATGTTATTTGCTAAAGGAAAAAAAACTGAAAGGTTTTCCAAATAAAAAGTTCCTTTAATTTAGAATTTAAACCATTTAAGCTAAGAAAGAATGAACAAAACGTCAGAATCGATTTACTCTTACTGCAAAGTGAAACCGTGATACACTCTCTCTCTATCGTAACGATAGAGCGCAAGTTGAACGTCCTGAACGTCAACAACTGCGTAGTCTAAAAAACTAAACGTTAGTTCATCTTTGAAAACAGTACGAAGACTATCAAAGAAATTCTTTCATAAAACATTAAATTTAAAAAGTTTTAAATTCTTTAAAGGCTAAATACGATATAACGGGCTCAACGTTGATTAACTTCGGTTCCAAGTTAGGACCGCCTACTATCAGGAAAGGTCGCATATAAACAAAACATAAAAATTTATTTTTATATGTTTATAATAAATGGAAAGTTAATCGAAGAGGCCTAATAAAGGCGGAGAGATATAAAATATATAGATCTATAACGTGTTAAGCAAAATTACTAAAAACCTAAACACACTTCCGTCTAAGGGAAGGGTCGGCCATTTAAAAGTGAAAGAGAGTCCATACTCTACTTGTCACCATAATTAAATCTATCCAAAACGAGTTCAAGTTTTGAGATGAAGATAAAACACCTGCATAGCGAAAGCTCAAAACTAGAAATGTGTACTTCACCAAAATATGTGAAAACCAATCCAGTAAGCAATAGCGAATTTAGTAGGTCTTGCCGGTGGCACGACAGAGAGAAAATTGATTCTGTGTTTACATTGAGTACTGAGTACCTGCTCGACAGATGGCGCTGTTGATGTACACCCCCTACCTGCATAGCGATCGCTGGCGTATTTTGAACGTAGAGTTTTTCTGTCGGGCAGCAGAGCTGTAGCTTATATAATCACCGGCTAAGTTTAACATTGAAAAATATAAATTCAATATTAAAATCGAAGATTGTTTCACAAAACATCTTTGGTCAAGAGAAAGAAAAGAAACAAAGGGCAAATTGGCCCACAGATTTTAAGGATTAAATCATTGAATATTAAAAATTTTTCAAGTAATTCACAAATGTAAAAGAGATCTTCCATCCCTTGGAATGACTCCTGGTAAACGAGACGCCACCCGACTCTCCCAGTCTCTTTTCCGAGGCTGAGGCAAGAAGGAACACAGTCTTAAGTGGAAGATCTTGATCTAATGGCCACCACAAGGGTTAGTACGGCAACTGCTTGAAGGAGCTTAGAAGTCTCGTGAAGTCCCACTCTGGTGGTCTGAATTCTCTTGGGGAGCAAGAACACATGAAGCTCCTCATGACTTAGACAACTCCCATAAAGAGGAGAGCTTCCAACACTTCAGTCTAGAGACCTGGCTCAAGGCTGAGCGATAGTCTTTCACAGCAGAGACTGAGAGGAGTTTCTCCCGGCAAAGATAGAATAGGAAATTAACTATCAATTGCTGAGGCTCTGACCAGAGAAGTATCCCGTCTTCGATACAAATCGTGGATGGGTAGTTCTCTCGGTACATTGACGAGGAGCATCAGCAAATCAGGAAACCAATCGATGTGTGGGCAACTTGGAACCACCAGGGTCATCCTGATATTCAAAGTCGTCAGTAGAAGGAAAGGCATATGAATCCATTTGTCCGAGGGAAGTTGGGTGTCCTTGTTCGCTGATGATGGGCCTGGGACAGGGGGATCAAAATGTTGGAAGCTTCTTGCTCAGCAAGGTGGCAAACAAGTTGATCGATGGGAAACCCCAAAGACCAAGAAGCCTTCTTTCCCAAAAGAATAGAAGAGATCAATCCACTCCTACCACATACCTTGGCAGTTGAGTGCATCTGCTAATACAATCCTCTAGCTTCGGATGAACATCTTCGACAAATCTCCTTTGTTGTCGAAGCCCAAGTAAGCGTCTGCCTTGCCAACTAGTAGAGGGACTGCAAGGCAGTTTCTCTTTGCCTGTTTTCTACCGCTACGCTAATATTGTCGCTCATCAACGCTGCCGAATGCCCTGCCAAACTCTGTTAGAACGACTGCAGAGCAAGGATAGACGATCACATTTCCAAAGGAGTGGGGTACAATCAGTTTGGCCCTTCAAGTGTGTGTCCCATCTTCCCTTGGATGTATCTTTGGAGACGAATAGTCAAGTGGAACTCCCCTGGTGAGGTCTTGGTCGTCCTTCACTTCTTGTTCCACGAGATAAGGAGGACCAGTGGCTACTTAACCAGTGATGTTTCAGATGCCCACTGTAGCACACTTGAATGGAGATGCCCATGTGGGACGAGCTTCTCCCACGACGAGAGAAGTCTTGGAGGGCATCAGAAAAATGAGCATGAAAGCTCAGGACAATAGGCCATCTGCAGCTCTGGTTTGGAATTGAAAACCAAAGCCCACAGTAGAGTACAAAGAGGAGATTATTCTGATACACTGAAGGATGAGCATCTAGATGTGTGAACACCTATACTGAGTATTCAAACACCTCCCTAGTATTAAGAGTGCCAATGTTCCTTCCTGCAATATAACAACTCCAGGCAATCACTCAAGAAGGGAAATTCTTCGCATCATACTGTCTCTCCCGAGGGAGAGAAACGATAGGAGTCTTCTCCTCGAAGCTGCAGCGAAGACTCTCGCACAGAAAAGGCAAGAGAGAATAACATAAAGTTCGTCCCTCTGGAGTCGTGCAGGCAAACGCACGATCAGATGATACGTCCTTAGACACCAGAGGACAGAAGAAAAGTGGTGCCTTTCCCCTTTACACTTAGACATTAGGACTTTTCTTCCAAAGGGGGCACCTGCAATGTCTAAGGAATGTCACCTTCCTTGGGTTCACGTTGTCGGAGAGAACAGCAACAGACGTGTCGAGAAACAGCATAGAGAACTGCAATATCCCTCAAACACATTTGTCTGCAAGGGCATTTAAAGAAGAGTAAAAAGATTGAAACTGCCAGAGACGAGAAGGCTGAAAAGTATGTTGGTAGTGTCAAGCAGCCGAGGTCAAAGCAAAGTTTGTTCCCACTTAACAGACAAACATTGTCTATTTTTTCCTAAAGTGTAATGGCCATTTCCACCTTGGCTGAAGTCATACTTCTTGGGTTATGGCGGCATTCTGCTGAAATGACAAATTCGTAGATAATTTGTATTTTTCCTAACTATACAAACCTTAGCTATTTACATGGGGTAATTACTTTCGGCGTAGCTGAATGACGAGCCATAAAGTTTTAACGAGGGTTTCCTACCCCACCGCAAGTTAGCGGGGGGGGGGGGGGGGGGGGGTAAGGAGGGGTAGCTAGCTACCCCTCCCTCCTCACACACACTGGAAATAGCTCACTTTACTTAGAGGTAGGACTTATCTTGGGGGACAGGGTTGGTGGGCACATAACTGTAAATAGCTAAGGTTTGTATAGTTAGGAAAAATACAAATTATCTACGAATTTGTCATTTGTTCCGTAACTGAAATACAAACCAAGCTACTTACATGGGGTGACTTAACCCTTAGGATGGGCGGTAAGTCCCCTGCCATACTGGCTTTGGCTTGCCCGGGGACTCCATATTCGAGTGTATACGTACTCGGACAATAGGGAGTCCCTGCTCCTCGCTAGCAGCTGTGAAACTGCTGCTGCCTACGTAAGGTGTGTGCAAAGGTGAAGAGTGAATCGTCCTAGGAAGTTGACCTGGAGCTCTTCAGATGGAAATCTAGGCTAGGACTCTCCCAATATCACCTCGTCAGGGTATGGGGACATAACAGTATTACACTTAATACTAGGAACACAAGGAAGCATGGTTTACCTGCAGAGGTTTGAGGTCAGCTGTGCAGAGAACCCAGGATGCTGCTTTCTCCAAGTTAGGAGAGGAAGAAGAAAAGAATAAGGGCCAGACATATCTTTTCATTCATGCAGACTAATACTGGGTAACAATGCCCTCAACCTTCTGCTACTTGTCCATTTAGGAGCCTGAGGTTAGACCAGCTGTTGTGCTGCCACCACAGGGCCGATAGAAAAACGTATCGAGCCTCCTGTGGGTCATGTCTTGCAGGTAGTGGAGCTGTGAAGGTTGTCCGACACTTCCACACCCCACCTTGCAGGACCTGCGTCACCGCATAACTCTTCTTGGAGGCCAGGGACGTAGCTATGCCCTTGACCTCATGCGCTCTAGGGCGACGTGACGGAGAAGGGTCAGGATTCAAGGCCAGGTGTATTACCTTGTGAATCCAGGCTGAGATGGTATTCCTGGTGACCCTTCTCTTCATTTCTTCAGAGCTCACAAACAAGGCTTGAATCTGGGAACGAACTGCAGCTGTTCTCTTAAGATATAACCTCAGACTCCTTACTGGCAAAGTAGGAGATGGACTGGGTCATCTGTTACAGAACGGAGACTCGAAATTCGGAAAGCGTCAAACCAAAGGTCCGGTACTCCCGTATTCTGAGTCTTGGCAACAAACTCAGGAACGAACCTGAACGAAACCTCCCCCCATCCTCTTGAATGGACGAAGTCGTAAGAGAGACCATGTAGTTTGCTGATTCGCTTGGCTGAGACCAAGCTAGCAGGAACACTGTCTTCCCAGTAAGGTGATGGTCTGAAGTCTTACGTAGTGGTTCGTAGGGAGGTCTCTTTAGAGACCTGAGAACTCGAACCACGTTTCAAGGAGGAGGTCTCACTTCCGACTGAGGGCAGGTAAGTTCATAGTTTCGTATGAGAGAAAGCTCCAACTAGGAAGAAATGTCCATTCTTTGAGCCTGAAGGCAAGACTTAAGGCTGAGAGATAGCCTTTCATTGCCTAGACTGAAAGACACACTTCTTACCGCGAGTACACAAGGAACTCCGCTATTGCTGGAATAGTGGCACCGAGTGGAGAGGTACCCCTTCCACGACACCAACCACAGAAACTCGCCACGTCGCCTGGTAGACTCCTGCGGATGACCTGCGCAGGTGGCCAGACATCCTATTTGCAACTTGTTGCGAAAATCCTCCTTCTTTGAGGGGATGCTGGAAGTTTTCAGGCGTAAAGTCGAAGCAAAGCTACGGCTTTGTGGAAGGTGTTGGTAAGTGGTTGTGTGAGCAGCTCGTGACGGGGAGGGAGTTCCCTCGGAGACTTGTAAAGAGTTGCAGAAGGTCCGGGAACCATTCTGCGTGATGCCATGGCGGAGCTATGGGAACATTGAGAGGCTGACCGATATTCTGGTCTTGTTGAGTACTCTCCTCATCAGACCGAACGGGGGAGAGGCGTACACATCGTTGAAGTCCCCCCGTTGTTGGAAGGCATCTTACCAGAGAGCCTTGGGATCCGGGACTGTGGAGTAGTACAGCGGGAGCTTGTAGTTCAGCGCTGTAGCGAAAAAGGTCAACAGTCGGGGAGCCCCACAAAGACAGGACTTTGTTGGCTACTTGAGGATCCAAAGACCACTTGGAGCCCACTATCTGTGTCGCTTTGCTCAGACTGTCGGCGAGCACATTCCTTCTGTCCGGAATGAAGCGAGCTGCTAGGGCTATCGAGTGGACTTCGGACCATCTCAGTATATCTACTGCAAGATGGGATGTCTGTTCCGAAAAAAGTACCTTCCTGCTTTCTTATATAAGCCATCACTGTGGTGTTGTCGCGCCTCACTACCACAGAGTAGTCCGCCAGACTTGGTGGAACTTTAGAAGTGCCAGGAATACGGCCTTCATTTCTAGCAGGTTTATGTGAAGGTACTTTCCTGATTCTGACCACAGACCTGAGGTCTTGTGGTTCAGAACGTGCGCACCCCCCCCCTTTCTTTGATGCGTCCGAAAACAGCATCAAGACAGGGGGGAGGACGAGAAGATCCACTCCCTTTCGTAGGTTCTCATCTGCTACCCGCCACTGAAGATCCATCAGTTCTGTTTGTACCATAGGGATCAAGGTGTCCGGGGAATCGTGTCCTTGATTCCACCGAGACTTGAGTAGCCACTGGAGAGATCTCCTTGGGAACCAGATGGGCCAGGGAGGAGAGATGACCGAGGAGACATAACCATGTTGGCTGGAAGTTCTTCTTGTGTGAGGAAAAAGTCTCGCAACCTTCCTCAGCCTTGCTATCCTGTCGTCTGAAGGAAAGGCTTTGTGGAGATTGGTGCCTAAGACCATGCCTAGGTATACCAGTCTCTGAGAGGGCTGTAGAGAGGACTGAGCAGCTACGAAGAGCAAGGATCATCACTCACCTTCTTAACATTATCGAAGCAAGAAAGTAGGCGAGAACATGGAGAGATAGATCAAGAAGGCGTCGTCTATCTTTATCCTCCTGGACGGCTGTATCTCAAGTCCAAACGCATACGGTTCCACCGAAATCATAACGGTGACAGCGCAGTTGTCAAACACCTGCGGGAGACGAAGGTCGATTAGTTCGAGAAACAAGCGATTAAAAAGATTCTTATTCTGTTATTTCTTTTTAAACTCACAAATTTTATTTTTACAATAATTTACTTACATAAATGTAAACACAGTTTTATTTGTCTTAGATTATAATAATATTAATAATTATGGCTACAAATATGACAAATTCGTAGATAATTTGTATTTTTCCTAACCATACAAACCTTAGCTTTTTACATGGTGTATTACTTTCGGCGTAGCTGAAATATCAAGCCATTAGATTTTTAACAAGGGTTAACTACCCCCTCGCTAGTTAACAAGGGAGTAGGGGAGGTGTAGCTAGCTACCCCTCTCCCCTCACACACCGGTGAACTGATTCACTTCGCTTAGAGGTAGGACTTATCTTGGGGGACAGGGCTGGCGGGCAAGTATGTGTAAATAGCTAAGGTTTGTATGGTTAGGAAAAATACAAATTATCTCCGAATTTGTTATTTGTTCCGTAACTGAAATACAAACCACGCTATTTACATGGGGTGACCTAACCTTTAGGTAGGGTGGTTAAGTCACAGCCTTACTGGCTTTGGCTTTGCCCGGGGACTCAGAATCCGAGTGTGTAGCGCTCGAGATAAGAAGACCCTGCACCTCGCAAGTAGCAAGGAACGTGCGGCCTACATAAGCTTGTGTGTGAAGGAATGAAGTGTGACTTGTCCTAGGAAGTCGACCTGAAGTCCTTTAGATGGAATTCTAGGCTAGGACGTTCCCAATACCACCTCGTCAGGGTATGGGGGACGTGACAGTATTATTTAATACTAGGAACACAAGGAAGCATGGTTTGCCTGCAGTGGTTTGAGGTCAGCTAAGCAGAAAACCCAGGATGCTGCTTTCCCCAAGAGAGGGGAGGATGAAGAAAAAAGTAAGGGCCAGGCATACTTTTTCATTCATGCAGACTAAAACCGGGTAACAATGCCCACAACTTTCTGCTACTTGTCCATTAAGGAGCCTGAGGTTAGACCAGCTGTTGTGTAGCCACCACAGGGCCGATAGAGAACGTATCGAGCCTCCTGTGGGTCACGTCCTGCAGGTAGTGGGCTGTGAAGGTCGTTTGACGCTTCCAGACCCCAGCCTGTAGAACCTGCGTCACTGAGAAGCTTCTCTTGAATGTCAGGGACGTAGCGATGCCTCTGACATCGTGTGCTCTAGGGCGACGTGACGGAGGAGGGTCTGGATTCAGGGAATGGTGGATGACCCTGCGAATCCAAGCTGAGAAGGTGTTCTTCGTGACCCTTCTCTTCGTCCTTCCTGTGCTCACAAACAGGGCTTGCACTCGAGGATGAACTGCAGCTGTTCTCTTACGATAGAGCCTCAGACTCCTTACTGGGCACAGTAGGGGATGGTCTGGGTCATCTGTTACAGAATGGAGACTTGAAATCCTGAAGGAGTCGAACCGTGGGTCCGGAACTCCAGGATTTTGAGTCTTAGCAACAAACTCAGGGACAAACCCGGACGTTACCTCCCCCCATCCCCATGAATGTGCGACGTTGTACGAGAGACCATGAAGTTCACTGACTCGCTTGGCTGAGGCCAGAGCCAGCAGAAACATCGTCTTTCAAGTCAGGTGACGATCAGAAGCCTGGCGTAATGGTTCGAACGGAGGTCTCTTAAGAGACCTGAGGACACGAACCACGTACCATGGAGGAGGTCTCACTTCTGACTGAGGGCAGGTAAGCTCGTAGCTTTGTATGAGTAGAGAAAGTTCCAGCAAGGAGGAAATGTCCATTCCTTTGAGACTGAAGGCAAGACTTAAGGCTGAGTGATAGCCTATCACTGCCAAGACTGAAAGGTGCATTTCTTCCCGCAAATACACAAGAAACTCCGCTATTGCTGGAATAGTGGCATCGAGGGGAGAGATACCCCTTCCCCGACACCAACCACAGAAGACTCTCCACTTCGCCTGGTAGACCCCTGCGGATGACCTTCGCAGGTGCCGAGACATCCTTTCCGCAACTTGTTGCGAAAAGCCTCTCTCTGTGAGGAGATGCTCGATAGTCCCCAGGCGTGAAGCCGAAGCTATGCTACAGCTTTGTGGAAGATGTTGCAGTGTGGTTGCTTGAGTAGCTCGTGTCACGGAGGAAGTTCTCTCAGGAGTTCCGTCAGGAGCTGCAGAAGGTCCGGGAACCACTCTGCAAGATGCCATAGCGGAGCTATTAGAGTCATTAACAGGTTGACCGATATTCTGGTATTGTTGAGCACCCTTCTCATCAGACAGAACGGTGGGAAGACGTAAACATCGATGTTGTCCCATCGTTGTTGGAAAGCAGAGTGCTTGGGGTTCGGGACTGGGGAACAGTACAGCGGCAGCTTGAAGTTCAAGGCTGTCGCGAACAGGTCCACCGTCGGGGAACCCCACAAAGTCAGGACTTTGTTGGCTACTAGAGGATCCAAAGACCACTCGGTACTCACTATCTGCGATGCTCTGCTCAGACTGTCGGCGAGCACATTCCTTTTGCCTGGAATGAAGCGAGCCGATAGTGGATTCGAGTGGACTTCGGTCCATCTCAGTATCTCTACTGCAAGATGGGATAGCTGTTCTGAAAAGGTACCTCCCTGCTTGTTGATGTAAGCCACTACCGTGGTGTTGTCGCTCATCACCACCACGGAGTGACCCGCCAGGATCTGTTGGAACTGTTGAAGTGCCCGATATACGGACTTCATCTCTAATAGATTTATGTGGAGGCACTTTTCTGATTCTGACCATAGGCCTGAGGTCCTGTGGTTCAGAACGTGGGCCCCTAATCTTTCTTTTGAAGCGTACGAGAACAGCATCAAATCCGGGGGGAGGACGAGAAGATCCACTCCCTTTCGGAGGTTTTCGTCTGTCACCCACCACTGAAGGTCCGTCCGTTCCGCAGGACCCATAGGGACCAGAATGTCCGGGGAATCGTGGCCTTGATTCCACCGGCACTTGAGCCGCCATTGCAGGGATCTCATCCTGAGGCGGCCGTTTGGAACTAGACGGGCCAAGGAGGAAAAGTGACCTAGGAGACGTAACCACGATTGGGCTGGTAGCTCTTCTCGCCTGAGGAAAGGATCTGCGACCCTCCTCAGCCTTGCTATCCTGTCGTCTGATGGAAAGGCTTTGTGCAGATTGGTGTCCAATATCATACCTAGATATACCAGTTGTTGAGATGGAAGCAGAAAAGACTTCTCGAGATTTACCATGATCCCTAGATCTTAGCAAATTCCCTGAAACTTGTCTCAGTGTCGAAGAAGGGTCGATTGCGAGTCTGCCAGGATCAGCCAGTCGTCCAGATAACAGAGGAGACGGATGCCGATCCTGTGTGCCCACGAAGAGATCAGGGTGAACACTCTGGTGAATATCTGGGGTGCTGTGGAGAGACCGAAACACAGCACCTTGAACTGGTAGATCTTGTTGTCTAGGCTGAATCTCAAGTACTTCCTGGAAGACGGATGGATTGGGATCTGGAAGTACGCGTCCTTCAGATCCAGTGTGCATATGAAGTCTTGATGTCTCACTGCAAGTCTGACCGTGTCTGCTGTCTCCATCGTGAACGAAGTTTGTTTGACGAACTTGTTCAGGGCTGAGAGATCGATGACTGGTCTCCAGCCTCCAGACGCCTTCTTTACAAGAAAGAGTCGACTGAAGAAGCCTGGGGAGCCGTCGTCGACCTCCTGGAGAGCATCCTTCTTGAGCATGGTCTTGACTTCTGCCCGAAGGGCTAACCCCTTTGCCGATCCCATGGTATAGGAGTTCAGCGGCACTGGATTCGCTGTCAGGGGAGGTGGAGATGTCGTGAATGGGACGCGATAACCTTGGCCGATCACAGAGACCGTCCAAGAATCGGCCCCAAGTTGCTGCCACCTGTGCACGCAACTTTTCAGGCATCTCCCCACAGGTGGACACGCGGGGGGGATTGCCGATCCTAGCGCTTGCGGCCACGGCCGCTGCCCCTAGGATTCTTTCCTCCCCTACAGGACTTGCCGCGCCTTCGTTCCTTGGTTTGAAAGGGCTGCGGCTTAGACACCGCTGTCTTAGCTGCCGGAGCCTACTTCAGTGTCTTGCGAGGCTGCTGTTGCTGTTGAGGTGCCGGAGGCTTGTAGGGCCGAGATGTAAGGGCCCTCTGGAGGAGAGAATCTTGATTCGATCTCCTCCACCTCTCAGCTGTTCGTTCTATCTCCTTGGGCTCAAGCAGATCCCTCCCAGTGACGGAGGAGTGCCTGAGCCTGCAGACGTCCACGGCGGGGACCTTCGGATGGAACCTCTCGGTAATTGCGTCGCGACGCTTGAGGATCGAGTTAGCCCACAGGTTAGCAACCTGGTGAGCGAGGAACTCGATCGAACGCGTGCCCGAGAGGAGGAAGGTCTCCAAAGCCTTCCTATTGCTCTCCTTGGACAGATCCTCAGAGCGCAATAGGATGCCCAGAGATCCCAGCCAAACGTCCAGCCACGAAGTTACCTGCATGGCACTCTTCGCGACCTTCTCAAGGTTCAGGATCTCCGATGCCGAGAACGTCACCTGCCGGGCGAGAGCTTCTCGAGAGGAGTTCCCCTGGTCAGCTCTTCCACAGAATGGTGGAGTGGAAGGGCCATACTGGACTCCCCCATGATCTCAAAGTACCTCCTCTGATGTACTCGAAGAGGCGGGAGGAGTTTGAACCCGGCAGAAGAACGACCGGTGGAGGCGAGCTCGGAGAGCTGGGCTTCGACCCTGTCCCTGGCCCCTTTCACCCCTTTGGACCAAGGCAAAGCTGTGCTGGACTTAGGGGGTTTCTGGGTGCCATAGACTTCGTCTAGCACCGTATCCTTGCCCTCACGAGGGGCAGTCTCCGGGTCTTTAAACTCGTTGAGTTGCCTCATCAAGCCTAGGACCTGCCAGAAAGCGTGTTCTGACTCGAACTGGTCTCCTCCTTGCGGACTGGCAGCTAAGTCTCCGGTCCCCAAAGGCTCATCTTGGGGAGACACGTGGACGTTCTCCCGGGGTCTGGTTGGCTCTAGACGGATCCTGGATGACGATTTAGGAATCGTCTTGGAGTCCTTGGGCTCCCTCCTAGGAGGAATACAGGACTCCAGCAAAGATGTCCGCAAGGGAGCTTCCTCGCGAGAAGTTTCTCTCCTAAGAGGAGGGGTTCCTCCTGTTGGTGCCGTGGGGGACACCCCTGCCTCGCTGGACTCTCCTGAGGACGGAAAAACCTCGTCCACGGGAGAAGGAGAAACCGGTCGTGAAGGAGAAGGAGCCTTCCTGACAGACCTCTTGGGAGCCAATTTCTCCCGGGGAGAAGTCACCACGAAGTCCACTCCTCTCCTTCTCTTCAGCGGGGAAGAGTCTGCCGTTGGTTTAAGTCCCAAATCAACAAGGGAAGGCTTCACAGCCTGGACCACCGCGTTCATAATGTGACGGAACTAAGGCCGACGGGTAACTGACGCAGTGTCAGTTATCCCTGCTGGAGAGAAGGGGATCTCCTGACCCTTCGGAGTGAACGCCACAGGGCCTGCCTGAAAAGAAGAAGAAAAAGAATGTTGCATGGACCTCTCCGTAGATCCTTCCTGGTCCTGGTAGGTAATCCTACGCTTGCGCGGTGGTGATCCAGAGGCAGATCTGGAAGTCCGCGTCCCTATCAGTTGGCCACGCTGATGATCCCTGCGAGAATGGGGATCGCGGTGGCGCTCGCGCGAAAAAAGCATTCGAGGGATCGCGCGCGGGCGCATTACCGCATGGAGAAAAATGCGGGTGGGCGCGTTCGCGCGCGGGCGAGATGGTGCGTGGGCGCGCTGGCAAGTGGGCTCGTGGGCGCGCAGGCGAAGGGACGCGTTGGCGCACACGTGAAGGTGCGCGTGGGCGCATAGGTGAAGGGGTGCGCTGAAAACTAGGCGACTGCTGGCGGCGCGTAGGAGAACGACAATGTTCGGGCGAGTTAAGTCGCGAGCGACTTGGCGAGCGTTTGCCAGGCGGAGAGCGCTGGCGCGTTGGCGAGCGATGTCGCGTGGATTCCGGAGAACGACGGCGCGTACCACGGACAGGCGATTTATTGCGCGGGCGAGTCGGAAACCTAGGGCAATCAGTTTTAAGAGGGTGTTGGCGCTCAGGAGAGCGTTTGCGCACAGGCGAGTGATCGTGTGGGGGTGCAGGAGATCATTGGCGCGTAGTACGGTTACTGCGCACATCTGAAGAGATGGAGGGAGACGAACGCGCAGGCGAACGCTCGCGAACAGGAGCTCTAGATGAGCGCGTGCGCTGTTGTGCAGGAGCAGAGGGGCGCGCAGGGGGGCTAGGGCGAGGGGACGGGATGGAACCCTTGCCCAAGTCCATTTCTGGCGATCGTGGACGCGGTGGCAATCGTTGGCGCGCTGGGCGCGCATCAGGAACAGGCTGTGTAGTAGCGCGGCTGCGCACAGGAGAACGAGGGCGCTCAGGAGAGCGCTGGCGAGCAGGTGATCGCTGCCGAGCAGGAGAGCGCTGGCGAGTTAAGTCCAAAGACTGTAACTCTGGAGAGCACTTGTGTGCTACTGCACGCGAACGCGCAGGTTGGCGCGCAGGGGAACCATGACGCGCAAGGGACTTACCCGAGTCCCTTTTCCCCGAAGGGATCGGTGCCTGTCGGATGACAGGGTGAGAAGGCGCCCAAAGCGCATCTGCAGCCAGGAACGGAGAAGGCAGGTCGGAAGGTCTGGCAGGCGTAGGAGATCGCGAACGATCTGCGGAGAGGTCAAGGGACGATACTGCGACGGTCTGCTTTTGACGGGGGGGCTCCTCCTCAGGGGAAGGAGCAGGAGAGGACGACCCAAAGAGGCGCCTCCTAATTCCCTTATAGGGAGAAGGAAGTCCTCTACTGCGGAGAGGCTGACGGGCCTTACGGCAAATACGACCTCGAAGAAGGGCGTCCAAGTCATCAGTCCTCTGAAGAGGAGTCTCTGTCAGCGCGCTCTCCCGAGGGGGAGACCGGCCCGCAGGAGAGACCGTGGGACTCCCCTCCCCCTCGAAGGATGTTCGGAGGGGGGCGGAGAGCCTTCAGCAACGTCCGCAATAGGCGCAGCATCAAGGGTTTGACCAGACCCGTCGGAAGGCTCTGCCAAGACAGTGTCGACAATATCCGAAGGGAATACCTCCGGTATTACCGACGACTGTTTGACCGTAGCCCCCAACTGGATCAGGTCAAACAGGGCTTCCTTGGAGGGCGAGCCCTTCAGCCCCAAGGAAGCCCAAAGCTGAAACAAATCATTATTAGATACAGTTTGGTCATATTCATTAAAATCCAAAATATCCTTCCCCGGAGGAGAAGAGGGAGCTGCCACGCTAAGGGAGGCAACGCCCTCTCCCGCACCCCGAGGTCGGGAAACACCCCTAGGGCCTGTGCTACCACTCGGCAGTCTCTCACGAGAGACCGATCGATTGGGAGCTTCGGAGGAGGTTCGGGCGGCGGAAGAGGAGTCCTTAGAGCCTTCCTTCTTCAAGGTTGCCCCTGAAGGAGAACGGTATTTCTTGGACTTTTTCTTACGCCGACGGCCGAACTTCTCCCACTGGAAGGCAGACCACTCCCTACACTCACTGCAAGTATTCTCCCTCTCACACCGTTGACCTCGGCACTGCGGGCAAAGGGTGTGAGGATCGGTGTCCTCCGCTGACATGAAGGTCCCACAAGGGCGGCCAGCGAGTCCAGGGCACTTGCACATAGCGATGATAACGGTCGAGGCCAACTTCCAAAGCACACAAAATCTAGAAAAAGCAAAAAACAAATTAAGGCTGTCAACAACAAGGACGAAGACAGAAACGTCTGTACATTGTCCGAGCCAAAAGTGAAGTGAGACAACTCACCAGTGTGTGGGGGGGGGAGGGGTAGCAAGCTACCCCTTCCCTACCCCTGCTAACTAGCGTGGGGGTAGTTAACCCTCGTTAAAAATCTAATGGCTCGTCATTTCAGAATACCCTATGTAAATAGCGTGGTTTGTATTTCGGTTACGGAACAATGGAAAATAAAGAAAAATGAAAAATTTCAAAACAATATGACAGCAACGGTATATTATTTCCAAGCCAAATCCAAACCAATTCAGAGGAGTCTTTCTGTAATTATGGACGATTTCTCGCAAACGTTGTACCGATGACAAAGATATACTTCGTAAGAAAGTTTCCTTCAAAGTAAATATAAAATGACTCACCCTCTGCACAGTAACTTTCTCTAAAGGCGTAGCCAAAGTATGAACCTTGCGGACGACTTTTTCCAACTCTGGCAAACTGATACGTTTTAGAATGTCCCCCGTCTTTACTTGGGCGGCGCCTTCCCTGGTCGAGAAGCGGACGCTTCTAGGTGCTGCCCCCATTCTGGATATGAGATGAATAGAAAATGGAACAAGCATAAATGAGACTTGTATATTTTGACATTGAAATAAAGCTTTAATATCTAACTCCAACACATATGAATGTGCTCAACTTACGAACTTCATAAGGTATAAGAAGCTGTTTGTAAGTCAAATTTTTAAACATTTTCAGTTGTAAAAGACAACAAATAGACGCGTTTCATATTGCAAATGTCATCTTGCATTGAATTATATAATGATGTTTTATGAAAGTGTTTCATTATGAACTATGGATAGGATTTCAGTTGGATTTGTGGTGGCATCTCTGAAGGTTTGCGAGTTGAGGACCATCTCAGTTTTCAAATCCACAAGCTACCAATATTCGTATTTCCCATCAAGTAACAGCCCCACGATGGTAACACGTCCTTTCAAAAACGCAAAAGAAACTGACAATCACCTCTTCTTCTTACTCAACTTCCCCATGTCATGAATGAGGTTGCTGTGCGCTCTCTCGTCGTCGCTCTCCTGTTCGTCGTCGCTCCCGGCCAGGTCCTCCTCGGCCAAATCCGCCGGGCCGGTGATGGAGAGACTGGCATCCTCTTCCTCCCTTTTCCTGCCAAGAAAATGGTAAAATTATAAGCTGTCAGGGCTATGGAGGCCATTCAACATAAGAAAAGAGTGGAGGGAAACCGGGGAGTCAAATCTAACATGTTAAGCAATGAGAAGGAAAAGAAGTAACTATTATCATTATTATTATTAGCTGAGCTACAACACTAGATAGAAAAGCAGGATGCTACAACTATAAAGGCTCCAACAGGTAAAATTAGCCCCGTGAGGAAAGGAAATAAGGAAATGGATAAATTACAAGAGAAATAATGAACCATTAAAATACCTTTAAGAACAGTAACAACATTAAAATAGAACTTTCATAAACTATAAAAAGGTATTTTGGTCAGCCTGTTCAACACCAAAACATTGGCTGCAAGTTTGTACTGTTGGTGCTACCCACTTACAAGCTCATTTATGTACTGTCCTTTAGAAACATTTTGACAAAATCTAGATTAGAAATAACTTGACTATAGGTAAAACACAATAATGATTCAATAATAATAAAACAATTTAACGAGACCACAGCGTTAAAATTCTTAAATCACTCGAAGGTTTTGATTTTATCTAAACTACACATATAAAGTATTCATCTTCCTAATGTACATATTGTGCATATTAATTAATATATGATGAATTTGAAAATAATTTGTAGTTTTCCTTCCTATAGAAACTTGAGTTCTTTACATAGGATAGATTATCAACGAAGCTGGAGTATGTGACAATTAAACTTTTATAATAGTTACCCAGCTGTAAGCAGGTTCTGCTTGCTCACTGAGAACTCACTCTGATTGCAGCCGGGACTTCCAGTAGGTAGGTGATGGTGGGAGAGTACAAGTAAAGGACTCGGGTTCGTTTGGTTAGGAAAAATGCAAATCATCTCAAACTTTCGCCCTTTACGTAGGAGATTCCTCTTTAGGTGAGAGGAAGACCATATTGAAACTGGATGGCTACTTATCCTGGGTTACCAAAACACAGGACCTTATGAGCAGTGCAGAGTTAAGGTTCTTTACACCTCGTGCACAGATGCAATACAGGCTGCGGAGCGGAATATCTGTGTGTATTAATCTTGAGGCATATATATATATCAATGGGTTTGCCTGGTTACAACATACTCCCCCTCATAAGGAGTGTGTGAAATGACACTCCTAGTCTATATAATAGAACAGCTGCAGGCTAAGTGGGGTTTACCTTCAAGAGAATCGATTCCAGCTGACAGGGTTTCCAATGCTGTGCCCAAAGAGAGGAGAGGATGAAAGGAAAGGAAAGGACCAGTCAACCTTCCCTTTCATCCAAGTGTACCAAGTAACCTCCCCCCCAAATCCGATGCTCATGGTCCTGTGAGAGGAGCCTGGGCAGCTGTATCACCAACCGTGTAGCTACTACAGATCCCAGCGCAAAGACGTCTAGGGCCCTATTGGTTAATTACCGCAGATGATGGGCTGTAAACGTGGTCTGTCGTTCTCAAAGAATGCCATGGTCGTGCTGACTCCTCTGACAACACGAATTTTAACCCGTGTTTTCCTTTGGGCAGAAGTTGAGGGTGATGAATGAGTTGTCATCATCATTATCTCCTCCTACGCCTGTTGCAGACAAGGGGAGATTGTATTTAGTCACCTTTACTCTCCCTGTGATGGTGACATTGCAAGTGCCATGGATTTATCAGTGTCTGTTTAAAGTAGCACTTTAGTGGGCCTCCAAAGGACACAAGAGCAGCTGATCAGAATTGTCGGTTATTGTTCCAAGGCTCATGACCTGAAGCAAAGACGACCTGGAACTGGGAACTGACGGATTCTGGGATTCAGCTTCAACCTCCGGGTAGAAGGAGGACAAGACCTATCTCCTGCATTCAACATGAGCGAAGCTAAAAGTGCAAACGGGAAGTTCTCTAATCTGTTTCGAGGATTATAAGGAAAAGAAAAAAAATTTTTGAGGGTAAGGTTCCTGACGGAGGAAAGCCTCAGTCAGGGTCTGGTCCCAATCAGCAGTACTATATATCTGTTGCTTCCAATTTAGAGCTCTTGTCAACAGGTCGATTCCTGTGGAATTCCATAAAGTCAGGATCCTGAGGATGTGGAGATCATTTTGATCCAATGATCTGCATCTCCCTCCTCAGCTTGGCTGTCACAATGTTCTTCTTTGCCTGGAATAGAGCAGGCTGTCAGAGAGATAAAAGTTCAGCACTGCCCACCAGGGAATTTTTGTTGCTAACTGGCAAAGCTGAGAGATATTGTACTGCTTTTTTTATAACAGGGCCTATGTCCCTCCGGTGGAGCTGTCGTCCATCGGCACAACCGAGTGCCAGAGCGCTGGAACGCGAGGAGAGTTGCTCAATGTTCTGACATGTTGATATGGCATCGACATTGTCTCACCCACCCACCATACCAGGTACTGTAGTCTGAAATCCTCCCCTATCAGAACTAATGACAGAGGAAGGAGGCTGTCTTGTGCAGGTGGAGACAACCATTCGGAACGAGACGTCCCAAGGTTGACAGATTATCCAGCATCTTATGCCAAGGCTACAGGGTGTACTGCAATAGCAGATAGAGCTGTTGATTGAAAGGGATATTCACCTCTCAAAAGTGTACAAGTAGATAATTACTACAATGAAACATGATAGTTCAACATTAAGGTTTACAATTACCAGTGCTGGTGCACGGATAAATAATTACCATAATGAGCTACAATAATTCTTTATTAAGGTAAAACCAAAAGCAAAGTCGATAGCTATTTGCCACAATTAAATGTAAATACTTACCGATACCACTATAAGTAACCATCAAAATCTCCTATCATTCTCCCTAACCTAACCTAGAATATCTAGTCTTTATTCACTCACAGTTTAACTCGCTAAACTTACAAAGTCATCAATGATTGTGAGCGCTCGCCTCACTACCCCAAAAGCAGACTTGAAATTAGACAGCCGACTTGGTGAGAGAAAATCTACCAACGGCCTTTGTAGTTTGTTGGGACAGAGCGAAAAACCACATTTTACAGACACAAGAACATCACCTAACCAAATGTTTCCTACCTAACCTCACCTGAGGTTCTCCACCTAACCTAACCTAGGAGCCGTATCCTTAGACTCCCACACTCTCATCTTACCCTGTCCCAACAAACTACATTCACCCCTAAAAACAGGTATAGATTTTCTGTAGTATGATATATTAATAAAGATATTACGGTATTTTGAACGGTTCTCGTAAGAATACTTGGGGAAAAGTGTTTTTCTTTCAAAATATGGACATTTTAATAATCTAGAAGTTATGACTGATAAACCACATTATAAAATGGAAGTAAAAACAAGAACACGGAGCCTTTGTATATCAGCGGCCAGTTTCTCCCGTGTTGATTAAAAATGGACATCAACTAGCCTAGACTTTCCCCCCCCCTTAACTTAACCTACAAGCCGTGTCCTTACGTACTCACCTAACGGGGGGGGGGGGGGGTAAACGGCCCCCTGCAACCCCCTTACACTGCCGTATTCTAAGTTAGCCATAATAATACAGGTGGCCGCTTTCATACATACACCCCCAAGAACACTACCTAGCTTAATGTTCCTTACCTTAGCTATTTACCTATGGGCTGCACCGACCCGCAACGACCAAATCGTTACCTTAAACTAACTTAGTCTATAGAACTTGTGAAATACATATTTCTAGCAATTATAACCCTTAAAATATTACACTAGAGTAAATTAAAAGCACATTTAGTCACAAAAGCATCATTGAACGGAAACACGGTCAAATAACGTAACCTTAGGGGTCACCACTCAATATGTTAAATGACCTATTTATCATTAAATAAACACAAATTTCACTATACTAACCGCAAAGTTGAAATCTTAACCTTTGTCATCTTGTATATTTATGTATATTTGTATATTTGTCTAATGAATATTTCTTAAAACGTTAAATAAACATTTTATGGAAACTGGCTGCGACAGGAGGCAGATGTTTTGGTTACCGTAGTAGTAACAGCTGATCAACACGAGTGACTTTTGTAACGGCTCTCCTCCGACTGAGTCCACATGAGCAAGAACTCAAAAAAGGAGTAAAAAGTAAATGAACAAATGAAATTGAGAGAAAAGTATAAGAAAAGAAAGCAGAGATGACAAAACTGAATTTTGTGAATGCTAATGGTAGAAAAGATTACATAGGAGAATTAAACACTATTATCGTTTCCAGAGGCCGTGTAATAGTGTTTTTTTTAATAACTCCTAAAATAACTGATGGATTTCCATGATATCAAAGCAGGGAGCGCTTCATACAATGGCCTAATTTTGGAAAATACTGTGCATTGCCAATTACGTTTCATTAACTTTTTTTACTTAAGAAAATAAGACTAAAGCCAATCTTAGCCACCCACACATTCACAAAAGTGATGACGTCCCTCAGTGACGTTGTTATAACGTTTCTTCCCCTGTACCTCCCATCCCCCGAATTGTTAAACGCCTGTTTAACTCCATAGATAATTGTCATATGACCTCCTACCCCAAGCAATACGAAATTCTTTGTCAGTAAAAGTTCAGCATAGCTGGTAATGTGATTCGTGACTTTAGGCTTTACCTAAACACAAGACAAACGTTTCATATCTTACCCACTCACTTACATTGAAGATCAAGAATGAGACTTATGACAGGAGACGAAAGAAGCCATGCTAACCCTACACTTCGCACTTCAAGCGAGTGTTGGTAAAGCAATAGAAATAGAGTTTTCTTTAGGTTAAGCCGTAGGACTCATTCTTCCATACAACACAGGTTACTCGATACATCAATTGCCAGGAAGAAAATGACAGAGAGCATTGTTTGATATAATTTATCATATCAATTTCACCAGAGAGAGTAGCTTGAATTCCTTAGAAGGTAGACTCCTAAAAGATGTTCCATATAAGGGCATTGACATCGGCCATTTGATAAATTTTGAAATCATATATATATATATATATATATATATATATATATATATATATATATATATATATATATATATATATATATATATATATATATATGGCTAGTAGTATATTGCAATATATCATGTACTTATTAAAGTCATACTTTTCTTACCGATTTATACTAATTTTCAGGCGGTTTCTTTCTTTCTCTCTGTTGTAAATGGTGAAGAGTTTCAGCGCAATTGTAGTTTTGCAATGGCGAGGACAAAGCAACATATTTGCCTTGACTAAAGTCGAATCTATATGAAATAGTTCAGAGCTTCTACTTCAACTGCTGCCGATGATTAATTTGGATGTACTAAAAGGGCTCTGAGGTAGGAGTCGAAATCGGTGAAATTATTTCTGAATCCTGCTCCAGCCTTGCCCCAATAACATCATTCCAAATATACAACTCTCTCAAGTAAAAATAATTGTTTTCTATTTCTACTAATGTTTTTATTTTATTTTATTTCTTAGTTGCAAATCTAAAATTTGTAGGAGTCCGAGTAGAATATCCCCTGTTTTAAACCTCTTCTATTATGTTTGATAATTTGTGTTAACCATCTAATCATTATCTAAATAGGAACGATTTCCATTTGTATTTGGCATGTAAACAATGTACAAACGAGCTACAAGCGAGGGGTGTGCTCTACAACGTTCACAGTGTCACACACAGGTGACGTTCATAAGTCATGGTTCTCTATCTCCTCCCAAGTCTTGATCGGCTAGGAAGAGACTGGTTAAGTTTGAACAGTAATTAACTGGGTCATTGAGTTTAAAATAGAAAATCTTCACTGAACAGCCTGATAGTTCTGTAAATTATACTGATAAATGAATGTAATGAGGATGGTAATATGACATCTAATCTAATAACAGGTTGATCAAACATTCTTCTAACTAGTCAAGTTACACAAAGCAATAATTACACTGATGAAAGTAATGTAATGTCTGATATAATATCAGGTCGATCGAGCATTCTACGACATTGGATATAGACATGTTAATCATGAGATGAAAAATCATAGTCTTCATGCCATTTGGGCGTTTTGACAGTCCTGGATGGCCGGCCCACGGCGAGACCAATTGGTGGGATGGGATTTGCTAGTTGGGGTGGAGCGGCTGGCGTTGAAGGTCTGACACGACTTAGTGTTGCTGGTGGGGGCAGTGGAGTTTGGTCGTTCGGCGTTGTGTGTATAAGCTTTACAGGCGTGAGTGGGGGAGGTTGATCGACTGATGTTGGGTAATGTCGGTCAGCCAGCAGTTGTGGTTGGTCAGCAGGCGGGTCCGACGGTGTTGATACGTGTCGGTTAGTCTCCATCGGCTTGGTCGGGGCTACGCTTGCGGGTGGTTGAAGGGGTATGCCACCATAGGTTATATTTTGCGGCTCTGTCGGGGTCGTAACCGGTGTGAACTTTCTCAGGAATTTCCGATTGCGCAGCGATACTCGGCCCGAGCCATCAACCTTTACCACGTACTGGTCGTACTGCCTTACCTCGACGACTGTCCCGGTCCTGTCCCATTTGGTGGGATGTGGGCCAGTTTGATTCTGGATGCGAACATGGTCACCAACCCGTAGGGGTGGCAGACGGCGAGTGTGTTGTGACCAAGTGTCCATCATGCGGACATGGCGCTTGCGTAGGGCTTCTTCCCTGGATGTCAGGGTTTCGCGCCATGTGGTGTGGGGGTTGTACTTCCCAGGAAGGATAGGGATGAGATCGCGGATCGGGTGACCGAAGACGCACATGGCTGGGGAGATTCTTGTGACTGGGTCTGGAGTGTTCCTGTACTGGAGGACTGCTTTCTGAACGGCATCTGTGTCTAGGTCTCCATTTGTCCCCGTGTTGTTAGTAATCAGGCGCTTCATCGTTTTCACTCCGATTTCCGCTCGGCAATTGCTGTGTGGAAATGCTACTGATGACAATCGGTGGTGGACACCCCAGTCTCTCAAGAACCCACGTGTTTCGGTTGCCGTGAATTCTGGCCCACCATCGCTGGCAAGTTCCTCAGGAATTCCGTACGTGACGAATGCACGGCGCAGGTTGTCAATTAGTCCTTTGGCACCACTGGTAGACTTTGATATAAGTGGCCAGTTCGAGTATCGGTCCACAATTACCAGGTAGTGGGTGCCCTTGTGAGTGAAGTAGTCGGCACACATTGACTGGAATGGGTAAACAGGCAAGACGGGTGGGGTAGGGGGGCAGATGGTTGGGAGGGGGCCATGCGGTGGCAATCCTCACAGTTATCTCTAGTCGCCTGTATGTCTGCGGTAATGCCTGGCCAGTACACTGATGCCTCTGCACGAGCAGTCATCATGGAAACACCCTGATGTACCGAATGTAATGCGGATAGGACACCCTGGCGCAAGCACGTCGGGATGATAACACGATCCTTGAACAATGCGACACCGTCGAAGGTGATGAGCTCGTTCCGTAGGTGGTAGTACGCACGGAGGTGTTGTGGCATGTCATCTTTTGATGTCGGGAACCCATGTTCGATGAGCTCTGTGAGCGCGTGAAGGGCGGGATCGCTTGCTGTAGATTCCCGTACACGGTCCCAGGTGACCGCTGGAAGGGAATCTAGGGCTGTGAGGTATGCGGGCTCTTCAATCGTGCACGTGTCACAGTCCCTCATGCGTATGCCGGCAAGGATATCGTGGTGGACCGACGGTATGGAGTGGTCGCAGACTGATGCATTGTCGTCAGGGAGATACAGTTTTTCTGGGTTGGTGTTGCCTCTCGGATGACGTGAAATGGCATCAGCTGCTTTGTTGCGCATCCCTGGCACGTATACGATGCGGAAGCGGTAGCGCAGTGTCTTCTCCTTTAGGTTGCGCAGTCGAGGATTCGGGATGTCATCCAGGGATCGGTTCCCCAACACCTTTAATAGTGGCTTGTGATCTACCGCAATGACCAGGTTTGAGCAGCCGAGGACAAAGTAGCGTGATTTGTCAAGGGCATCGGCTACCGCCAGGGCTTCCCCCTCTATCGCAGCATACCTGGATTCGGCTGGGTGCGTGAAACGACTCCCGACTAGGGTCACCTTCCAACCTTCGCGGCAGCAGAATGGCTTGTCTGTTGGGCATTGGCAATGTTTTTGGAATAGCCAGAACCCGATGCCTTCTTTAGACCAATCGGTCGCAAGGCATGTCGGCTTGGTTTTGTCGAAGATGCGCACCCCGTTGGTAATTTCATCTACAATGGCCTCTTTAGATGCTTGGAATGCGCTTTCAAGATCGTCGGTCCACGTAAATGCCTTGTCGGGTTTCAGTAGCTCGCGGAATGGGAGCATGCGCTCAGCCATACTGAAAGCATAAGACACTTGGTTTACTAGGCCAAACCACGATCGAGCGTCGGTTATGTTCTTCGGGCGTGGGAAGTCTGATATTGCCTGCAGGTATTTCGCACAAGGGCGCACACTGTCCATTGAGATGGTGAAGCCGGCGAATTCTACCTCGCGACAGCCAAACAAAAATTTGTCGGGATTGAGGGTGATGCCGTTTCTCCCGCAGACGTCGAGCCAAGTGACTGCCTGGTAGAAGCTTTCCTCAATAGTGTCGGCCCACAGTAATGTGTCATCAACGCATTTCGTCATGTCACGGACGTCGGATACTATCTCATCATATCGCCTTGAGTAGCCATCGCCTGACGCGGCATAGCCTTGTGGGGCGACACAGTATCGATATCTGCCCCAGGGTGTGATAAAGGTGGTCATGTGGCGGTCCTCCTTGTGCAGTGGTACACTGTGGTATCCATTCCAGGCATCGAACACTGTTTTTAGTTTCCCCGGTGGGACACAACGGGCCTGATGAAAGGGCGATTGGGTGTGGTGTGTTTCACGAGTGGCATGAGCATTGAGAGCCTGAAGGTCTACCGTCCTTCTAGGCTTCCCCGTCTTCTTGGCGCAGACTACCATTCTGTGGCACCATGTCACCGGCTCTCCTACGGGCACTGGCTCGATAACTCCCATTTTGACGTCTTGGTCCAGACCTGCCTTCACGGTTTCTTGCCAGTGTAACGCTACTGGAATGGGGGTGTGATGGGCAACGGGCTTAGCATCTGAGTCAACCATCAAGCGCATCGGTGGGCCTGCCATCATGGGGAGGGGCTGGTGGATGTACGTGTTGAATGTGCTGGAGGCATAAAGTTCCTTCAGGTATTGTTGAATGGCCTCCCTGTTACCTTCTGTGGCCAGCATAGGGATAGACGTAGGTTTAGGTGGGGGCGCCGTGCGCCGAGGACAATTGCATTGAGATGTCACGCCATTGTCACATGTATCATTTTGCGGTGTACAATTGTCTGTGGTTGCCGCACTGCACGACATCTCACCCAGTGTGGGGAAATCTTTGGAGATTATGCCAAGATCGACGCAGGCGCTGCGTGACAAGAACACCCTGTCAGTCGAATCCGTGACATACACTATTTGCCGAGATTCGGTTTGCGGATCTCCGGCGTGTGTTCCGCAGAATCGGACGATGGCTGCCCCTAAGATACGGATATCTTGTTTATTCGCAGCCTTCATTCTCATCGAGACCGGGAGCAGGTCTGCGGTCGTCAGGCCCATCTGCTCGATAACGTTAACCCCGACCAGACAACTCTGGCAACCGGTGTCGGCCATGGCAGGGAGTGTTGCAGGTCTTGCGCGCTTGACCGGTCTGAATCCCAGGGCGAGGTAATCCCCTGCATGGATGCTGAGTCGGAGGTTTATGAACGGCTGCGGTTGGGAGTTCCGCCTAAGCCATCTGTCGCACATGTTGTCATACAGGTGGTGATCTAGTGCTAGCAACTGTTCACCGTCGATCGTTCGGATATCTGACATGGCACACAACTCTACGAATGCTGCCGTCTGTTCGTCGCATGCGTCTGTGTTGGCAGATTCAGCCGCCAATTTACTCCGGCACATTCGCTCTATGTGGTTATCGCGATTAAATTTGCGGCACTTTCTACTGTAAGCCGGGCACTCAGTCTTCCTGATTCGCCAGGGCGCATTCTTGCCATGGCCCTTCTCACCACAGTACCCGCAAACAGCTTGTCTGCCACCGTCACTTGCATCCGTCTGACGTGCATCACCCCTGTTTACCGCGTTTTGGCGCTTGATGCGGTGATAGGAGCTGGTGACAGCCTCCGCGCCATGACTGTGGGTGTCCAGCAATCGGGACGCAGACTGCTTACCAGACTCTTTCGCTTCGATGAACCTGATCGTTTCCTCCAGCGACATCTCCTGCCGCTGGTCGCTAAGTAGATCCAGCTGGATGTCCTGGTCAGCGATACCTCGTGCAAGCACATCTTTGATCACGTCGTCCGCAAAGTTTACGTTTAGTCCACATATGCACTTCCTGACGTATTTGCATGTGTTTGCTTGGGCCTTCACGCGGGCGTGAAATGCCCGTATCGGTTCCTCACGGCCCTGTCGCATGTTTGAGAGAGCCGCCCGCGCCACCATTATGTTCTCCCCTCGCACCGCGAGGGCTTTTATCGCACTAAGCACCGCATCCTCCGATTCGCCTACCAGGCTCCTCCCCGCGGCGCTGGTGATGTCCTTGCGTAGGCTCTCCTCACAACATTCAAGGAGCTGTACCACAACATCATCCCCTTGGAGCCCGGTTCCCTTGCGGTATTCGCCCCAACGAGTTAGGAAATAGTCCCACTCCCCACTCGTGCCGGCCGCTGATATCGTTGGGCGCTTAAGTTTTTCAACCTTGGTGCTTGGCGGGTGGTACTGAGCTGCTGGGCCCTGGGCATGAGTCATTGTGTGTGCGTTCAGGAGCGCTGCGGTAATGATGGGCTCTGTGGATGCCTTGGTTTGATAGGTGCATCCAGGCACTGGGCAACCAATGCTTTGTGCGGCCATTTTGCTGCTTATCACTGTGAATTACCTACTAGGGAATTACTGACAGAGTGAATCACTTTAATCACTGTAAACCATTTGGATACTACTGACCTTTTGAGTCCTTTTTGCTGTATTCACGTTCTCCACAGGTTTGCGGGTTTGTTCATATCGTGGTGTAGGGACACACAATCAGGTAGATCTAGTAACAGACTTAACTTTAATACACAGCAACACTGTTCTTGACAATTCCCGGTGTCATTAGATTCAAGTCCATTCACTTTTGTTATGGCCACGTTTAGTTTACCCTTGGCTGGCACTAGTCACCACATTATCACTCAGCTCGTTGCATCACTTACGATAATGTCTTTTAACAATGACTTCTCCCTCGGATCGTTTGTACATAAATAGGAACGATTTCCATTTGTATTTGGCATGTAAACAATGAACAAACGAGCTACAAGCGAGGGGTGTGCTCTACAACGTTCACAGTGTCACACACAGGTGACGTTCAAAAGTCATAAGTCATAATTTATAATAGTCTGCGATGAAATATATTCCGTTTTCTATGGGAATCACTAAAGAATCTCGGTAGCACCTTTTGGAATGAATAAAAAATAAAAACTGCTTATTTAGATATTTTTTAAGTAGTTTTGTTGCATTTCTATCGATAAAATAAATGTATATTATATAAAAAAATCATATAAATTACTATTTTATTCAAATTGTTCTGTATATTATCAAAATAATGTACAATATTATTTATGTATATAAAGTAAACGGTTTTAATAATATTTACTCAATTTCGTAATAAAGGACTATAAAAAATTTATATAATAATATTGAAGAATAAATTTTCTAATTTTTAGTATAAAATATGAAATAGATTTAGAACGTTAAAGTAATCTTATTTAAAAAAATCTTTTACAGCAAACGTCTCCAGAAATAAAAACTTATTGGTTATATAGTATTATGATCAAATGAAGTTATTTTCTATAAATGTGACGATAAAAACAAACTTATATATTAATTGGATCATATAGGATGTAATTTTATCAAGAGAATTACAAATTGAATATATCTATTGAAAGAAATTAAAAATAACACTTCCAGCTCGTTAACTTGGTGGAATGCAAGCAAGACCATCCTTATACAATAAGCTTAAATAAACAATATATATGTGAAATTCATAATAAAAACCAAGCATTAATATTAATTAGATATTAAAATATATGATTTTATTGAAAGCATTATAAGATAAATATTTATTGGAAGAAATCATTAAAAAGAACACTTATTGCTAGTTCACTCGCTTGAACATCAGGTCTACCCTTAAAAATAAGCCTAAATAAACATAATATAAGTGAAATTAATAGCTAAAAACAAGAAATAATATTAATTAGATGTTAATAAATATAATTGTATTGAAATAACTACAAAATATATATAACAATTAGAAGATAAATTAAAAAGAACAGTTCTATCTCGTTAAAATAATAAGCGTAAATAACATAATATATGTGAAATTGATAGCCAAAAATAAGCATTAATATTAATTAAATATTAAAATTAATAATTTTATCAAAAGCATTACAAAATATATATTAATTAGAAGAAATAGTGAAAAAGAACACTGCTCGTTTCACTCGCTGGAACGCCAGCGATCAGCTGAGAAACAATAACAGTAATCAGAGTGACTCGGCGAAATGCGATAACGGTACGAAGCCTATTTTAACGAATTACGTCACTTTCCTGTAACTTCCTGTATCGTTACAGACACGGGAAAACTCCTGTACGTCATTTCATGGCTGTAACTTCCTGGTACAGGTCAGTTTTAACGTTTTTCTGTCTAATTGTTATGTCTAAAGTGATGGTGATTTAGACCACACCCTTCTACTATATGTGAGCTGGTGATGTTAGTCGAAACAAGGCTAGTTTAAGCTATGTACAGTTGGCCTTCACTAATTCTGGCACACTGACGTCTCCTGAGCTTGTCGTGAAGTATACCGGAATTAGTGAAGGCAACTACATATTTTTTACGACTTTTGACTATTTTATCTAGTTTCTTTTCCTCTCGTTATTTTGAAGTTTTTATAGTTTATATACGAAAGAATTATTTTATTATTGTTATTGTTCTTAAACGTCTGTTATTATTTTCCTTGTTTCCTTTCCTCACTGGGCTATTTTTTCTTAATGGGGCCCTTATGAGTCTTATAGCATCCTGACTTTCCAATTAGGGTTGTAGCGTAGCTAGTAATAATAATGAATCAATTTTATTTATGAGGAAAATATTATATATCTTTGAAATATGACATTAGGAAGATTGATTTACAATTTATGAAATAGGATATTTAGTGAGGCTTTTGTATTATGTTAAACTGAGGATACTAGAGTCCTAAGGGGGTCACAACCTCCCCCATAGGTAAGTAGGTAAAAACATGGCTCCTAGGTTAGGTTAGGTTGCGGAACCTCGGGTTATGTGGTGTTTGTTTTCCTGGGTGTATGTATAATGACGGTAGTTTAAAGGGGTTTGCAGGGGTCATTAGCCCTCCCCTAAGTAGGTAAGGACATGGCTATTAGGTTAGGTTATGTGGTGTTCTCGTGTAGAGGTTCTGCAGAAAAATGGACACAGTTTATATTGTACAACGTCCACATCTTACAAACGACTAGAAAATGGGAAGAAAATTCCCATTTCTATGCACCTGAGAGGAACTGGCCGCTGATATACAAAGGCCCCTGTTTCCCTCTTTATATGTGGACCTGTTTCCCTTTTTTAATAAGGTTTTTTTTAGTCATTACTTATGCAATTTAACAATGAACTTCAGTTTCGGATGGAGCACATTATTTACTACTGGAAAACCTATATTCTCTATCCGTTCCGATCCGTTGCTGGACAGAGGGATTTGCCTTTCCATTGGCACCTCCTTACTTGTCTTCTCTAATCTAGTTCTTTTATTTTCTTCTCTCGTTTTTTCCACACTTGGTATATATATTCTTTTCCTTCCTATATTCCTTCTTCCTTAAACAGAATGTTTCCTAATATCTTCTTCTTTTCCTCCTCTTTTCCTTTTTCTCTTCTGTAGTTCTATTATTTTCCTTCTCTAGTCGCTGAGATCAGGACATTAAAGAATGAAATAAAATAATTTTCTGACTTGATCTATAATTTTAACAATTTTACACAGAGTCCGTTCTAACCAACTACAAAGATCCTAGTTTTAAAATGGATATAATTTGAAAAAGTTGGGTTTCCCTCGAGTATTTTCGTTAAAATTGTTCAAAGTTCCATTAAATAAACAAGGAGCCCTTAATTAAAATTATTAGGAATATTGTATTACAGTCCTCATTTTTCCAGTTCTGTATTGTATTTATATAGTAATTCTGAATTGTATTACAGGTAGGAAAATATAGTATGAAGTGTTGCTTATATGACAGTATAGATTAGGGTAAATGGCACTTTTCATCGCATGTTAATGTTACAAAAAATTTATGAAAATAATAACCGAAGATAATATTCCTATTGTTCATTATTGTTTCTTTCCAGATAAGGGAGAATTAAGCCAGAGTGATTCTGTTATCCGTACTCGTAAATTCTCGCCTCAGAAAGATCATCCTTTACCCGAGGGGAAGTTCTTGTCCCGTCAGAAGCGGAGACTTTAGCCATGGCCGCGACAAGCGTGGCAGACAAACGGGAATACTACGAGGAGCAGGAAAAGTAAGTACCGATGTTTAGAAGTGTTTAAGTCTATTTGGAAACAGATGTTTACTTATAACTTAAGACCGGAGAACTTTCAAAAGGAAGAAATGAGAAATGATTTAAATAAGTGCAAAATGAAATGCGAATCGACCGAGTATTTGTTCCTTCGCAAACGCAAACCCTGATCCTTTGATAGGAATACGCTTTCAGTGAAGCTGTATTTAGTTGTTAGAACTTTACCTAGGTGGCGCTAGTTACTGCCTATTGGCAAGGAGACCCTACCAACCTGACATACACCACTGGGCTTTCACTTTGTTTTCAATAGCTGTAGTTACTCAAGGGATACTTTCCTCTCTGTAAAGTTAGAAGAGACTACACATGGTAAGCAGCTCTTCTAGGGTGAAGGATACTCCAAAATCAAACCATTGTTCTCTAGTCTTGGGTAGTGCTACTGTCTCCTTACCATGGTCTTCCACTATTTTGAGTTAGAGTTCTCTTGCTTGAGGGTACACCAGCATACTATTCTATCTTATTTCTCTTCCTTTTGTTGTTTTGAAGTTTTCATAGGTTATTCATGAGAGATCTAATTTAATGTTGTTACTGTTCTTAAAGTATTTTATTTTGATTGTTTATTACTTCTCTTGTAGTTTATCTATTTCCTTTCCTTACTGGGTTACTTTTCCTCGTTGAAGGCCTTGGGCTTATAGCATCATGCTTTTCCAACTAGGGTTATTTGTAGGTAGTAGGTTGGCCAGGGCACCAGCCACCCGTTGAGATACTACCGCTAGAGAGTTATGGGGTCTTTTGACTGGCCAGACAGTACTACATTGGATCCTCCTCTCTGGTTACGGTTCATTTTCCCTTTGCCTACATACACACTGAATAGTCTGGCATATTCTTTACATATTCTCCTCTATCCTCATACACCTGACAACACAGATTACCAAACAATTCTTCATCACCCAAGGGGTTACTGCACTGTAATTGTTCAGTGCCACTTTCCTCTTGGTAAGGGTAGAAGAGACTCTTTAGCTATGGTAAGCAGCTCTTCTAGGAGAAGGACACTCCAAAATCAAACCACTGTTCTCTAGTCTTGGGTAGTGCCATAGCCTCTGTACCATGGCCTTTCACTGTCTTGGGTTAAAGTTCTCTTGCTTGAGGGTACACTCGAGCACACTCTCCTATCTTAATTCTCTTCCTCTTGTTTTGTTAAAGTTTTTATAGTTTATATAGGAGATATTTATTGTTGTTACTCTTCTTAGAATATTTTATTTTCCTTTTTTCCTTTCCGCACTGAGCTATTTTCCCTGTTGGAGCCCCTGGGCTTATAGCATACTGCTTTTCCAACTAGGGTTGTAGCTTAGTAAGTAATAATAATAATAATAATAATATAGCTTAGCTAGTAATAATAATGATAATTGGTTCTGGGGCTCTCTACTGGCTGTTTTAATCCTCTGGATAATTGGTTGGACAATCGTATTCTGCGAGGGTTTTCTGGAAAAAGAAACGTTTAGCAGTTTCTTGATAACTGTAGCAGTATTAGTTGTCGGTTTATTCGGCTGATTCCACTTTGTTGTTCCCTCTAGACAGTTTTTCTTTTCTTTGACAACGTAATCCTAAGAATATTGGAAGTCATTAGTATCGATGTGATCCGTTAAAGGAAAAAGTTTTTGCTGCCAACTTCTTTCCTTTTCTGTCTTCCCATTCCTGAACGTTTACCTGATTGTGCCGTTGTTGCTGTTGTTGTTGTTGTTGTGGTTTTTTTTTTTTTCCTCCCCAGCTGGAGCATCGTCGTCAGCCTGAACAACCCTTCAAGGAGAGCTGCAAGTTTCTCCTCCTCTTTTGCCTCAATCTCTCTCCTTCGTCTCTTCTCTCTGTAGGTCGAGATGAAGGGTCCCCAACCTTCATTTTCCATCTATGAACTAGGAAGTTCAAGAAGACTGATCAATTGGAGTTACATAATGCTTACTTTTTCTTTTTCCTTCACCAAAGACAGAGAGAAGACAATGAACATGAGCGCACCCTCGTCCATTCACCCGAGGCTGGGATTCGCGCCCACTACAAGCTACTGTGCACACTTGCACTCCTACAGGAGCTTGCCCTCAACTATTTGTGCGTACTCCTTGCACGCTCCCTTTTCTGCTCGCACTCTCTCCTGTGCATGTGCGAGCTTTTATAAGTGGAAGAATGGAAGTTCTCCAAGAGGACATTCTTAGAGTATCCCCTCACCTGTTCACACATCCGGAAAGTCCTGCCTGCAATTAAAAAGTGACGTTACTTAACTAGTGAGTGTGTGAGCAGGGCGACTAATCCACCCCTGCTACTACCCCCCCCCGTAACTAGTGGTGGGTAGTTTTACTGTACTGTACCTGTCTAAAAAGTTTATTGGCTAGTTTTCAGCATTCACTGAAATAGTATCCACTGTAAAGAGCTCAATGTTTGTATAGTCTTTTTATTGTTTATATATGACATATCTGTTTTTGACATTGTTAATAGTTTATATAGGACATATCTGTTTTGACGCTGTTACTGTTTTTAGAATGATATATTGTTAATTTATTCTCATCATTTATTTATTTCCTTATTTCCTT
Source organism: Palaemon carinicauda (assembly GCF_036898095.1). NCBI lineage: Eukaryota > Metazoa > Arthropoda > Malacostraca > Decapoda > Palaemonidae > Palaemon > Palaemon carinicauda. The sequence goes on from NC_090767.1 coordinate 12,033,791, forward strand.
TCCTCACTGGGCTATTTTTCCCTGTTGGAGCCCTTGGGCTTGTAGCATCTTGCTTTTCCAACTAGAGTTGTAGCTTGGCTAGTGATAATAATAATAATAATAATAATAATAAATAGAAATTATTTCCAAATTTGTCCTTTACAATATCTACCTTACAACCTACACTCATGGGCTAAATGTCTCTGCAAGTTAAGGAGTTTGTTTCGTGAGAACATCTGGTCATTTTGTGGTATATTACATGAGGCATATTGTTCTTGAGGTTATACAAACCTTTCATCTTTTTCATCAAAAGTATTGTCTCTGCCAAAGGTGAGATCTCTATTGGATCATTAACAACTCAGTTTGGTAATAACAGACCGGTAAGGGAACTCACTCACTCGCTCGTCTGACTATGTCAAGGTCAATTTGGCTTTGGCCACATCAAGGGTTGATGTAGATGCTGCTGTTCTTACCTCTCTCCTGCTGTTGACTCTATCTTTTTTATTTATTCCTTTGGATAATTCATTTCCTGACTGTTCCACTTTGCTATGGAAGGGGTAACAAAAGTCCAGGCAAGCCAGTTGTAGTCGTGGGGACTTGATCCCCGAGGACACGACCTCTCTCTTGGGATAGGTGGATGGTACCCGTGTGGTTCCCGCAGAGCCATGGTAATGGTACTGGCCATTCTGGTAGCCCAGTAGCTGTGCCCTGGTGGGTTATGCTGTCAACCCCTGTCACTCCAACAACACCAGTAGCGAGGCTAGAGGGCCGGGTAGCCTTTGCTGATCCGTCTACTCCGGTAGTCGGCCGGAACAGATGGGAGCTTGTCTTTTGGTCTGTTTTCAGGCATGATGAGAAAGTTGTTGCGGCTTCCTGCTTTTGCATAGACTTACTTTGGGAAGAGAAGGTGGCACCATTTGATGACATGGTAGAGGTTTTGTGGAGAATGTGGGTCGAAGGGCTTTTTTATTGTGCCCATGGACACGATACCATTCGTGTCCTTCAACCCTGACCTGTGGTGCTGGGTTTACTGTGTCCTGAGTCTAGCGCCACGCTGTCCCGTGCCGGAGTTCTCCTTCCATGGCCCTGTGCTTGCCAGGCCTTTGTCTTCTCCAAATTATGTGCCTGGTTCTGTCCTTGGGATGGAATAGATGTAATCATGAGAAGAAGCAGACTCCGTAGCATGTGGCACCACCTTCCTTCGCTGCAGCGGACGACAGCACTCCAGGGCAGGAGGTCGTGGGGATGTTGGCCTGCGGTTTGATGCCCACGGAGGCTGCCTACCCTGAGTTGGAGAGTTCTTTCCTGGAGGTCATGGCACTCATCGCGAATGTAACAGGGGGAGGCTACGGTGGTTCCACCAGCGGGGAGGACATCGGTTGTCTATCGGCATTTCGGTGGCCCTCTTGAATCGAAGCCCTGGTTGGCCTTGCATTGGACCAGGTGGATAGTCAGATCTGTGGATCTGGAAATTTGTTTGGTTCAAGCAGGTCCAACAAGATAACAGGATCTTGCTCTCTAGGCTACGGAAGTTTTTTTATGTCAAAGAATGCCACGTCTTAGCCGGAGTTTCCACTCTGAAGGGGGCCCTCCCTTTATAGAGACTCAAGGCTGAAGGTATGTCCTTATTGAGTGCTGAGTTGATGGTCACTTAAGTTCAGGATGGAAAAAGTAAGGTCTGTGGTGTCTTCCATCAGAGAGGAAGACTTCAGGCTTTCCGTAGATCTGAAAGATGCATACTTTCAACTGCCTGTTCATCTGACTTCTTGGAAGTACCTCCATTTCTCCCTCAATGACTATTTTTCAGACTGTGTGTGTATCTCAACGACTGATTGATCCTGCCCTCTTCAAAGAGACAGTTGCTTTAGAATCGAGATCGACTTTTTGCGCTTTGCCATGATCTGGGGATTGGGGTAAACTGGGAAAAGTTGAAATGTCATACCCAAGCAGAGGGTGTGAAGTACCTGGGCATGCCGATAGACTCGGCAGCAGCGAGACTTTTTCCCATAGACGATAGATTATTTTCCTAGGGTTTTTCCACCAGATATCCCTTCAGTAGTGCCTGAAGGATCACTGGGTAGCAAGCAATCATCTCCCGTTACATCTTGCGCCGGTATCACAGGAGGTCCGAAACGATCTTGCCTTGTGGCTCGACAAGAAAAATCCTCATCAGGAAGTGCCACTCGACTTCTTAAGTCCAAACCTTCATCTGTCTTTGTATCAGGAGTGTGGTCAAAGGAATACAGGCATCTGCACATCAACGTCCTCGAGATGCGAGTGTCTTTCCTCTGTCTGCAAGTGTTCCAAGAAAGTTTGAGGAAGCACTTGGTAGTCGCTGTAATGGCCTACATCAGCGAGTAAGAAGGCATGTTCTAGCGCTCCCCTCTGCAAGTTCGTGAAGCAGATGCTTATTTGGGCAGGGTTTGACACTGTAGCATTGTCAGCAAGGTGCATTCTGGGCAAGATGAATGACCTAGTCCACACATTCAGCCATCAGGGCCAGGCTGCAGGAGCAGAGTGGTCTCTACAGCCTCTCGTGAAGGAAAGGCTTCTTGCTCGGTGGGGTTCACTGGGGATCAACCTGTTTGTGATCCTTGGGCAGTGTTTGAAGAAGCCTGGCAACACCTCTGGGATCACATGGACATTTACACCTTTCCCCCATTCACCCTGATTAGGCCAGTAATCAATAGGGTGTTGATTATGACAGGAATCAGAATGAGATTGGTGGCTCCAAGATGGCGACAGGCCAAGTTGTATCATGATCTGCCGGCTCTTCTGGTTGAGGTCCCAAGAGAACTACCCTTATGGCCACCTCTTCTTTGTCAGCCGCACCTGTGCAGTTACCACTCGCCCTTGGAGTCTTTATCTCTTCACTGTTGAGCATCTCCTTTGAGCGAAAGGCTTTTCACAAGGCATTACACATAAGATGTCTAGTTATCTCCAGAGGTCCACTGCATCTGTCTACCAGGCTAAGTGGGCCATCTCCTGTGATTGGTGTCGTAGAAAGGGATTTCTTCGTCTTCCTTCATCGGGAAAAACATCTCTCAGTTGCAGCCGTCAAAGGTTACCTCTAGGCCTAGAGTGTGGTGTATCCACTGGAAGATTTAATCCTCTGGGCTTTTTAGGAGCTGTCAATGCTCGTGAGGAGCTTCAAACAATCTTGCCCACCCTGGGATCTTAGGCCCCTGTAGTGGGATGTGACCCTGGTAATCAGGTTTCTTACGCGTACCCCATTCGAACCTTTGAAGAGGACAGAATCAGAAATGGATCGGACCCTCAAGACATTCTTCCTACCATCCTTACTGTCGACTAAGGGAGTGAGCGAGTTGCGCGGTATTTCTTACGTAGCCAAGGAGGTCTCCTTTAGTTTTGTGCCCAATTTTGGGGCAAAGATAAAGAATCTAGCGGCCTAGGACCCCAGGTGTGAATCCTCCATCCCCTCCCCCCCGGAGGTGTCAGGCGGTGAGGAAGACGAGAGGATCTCGTATTCCGTAAGGTCTCTCGGGTGTTGTATGAAGAGAACCCCACACCTCAGGCCGGAGTGTAGGAATCTCTTCGATGGGTTTGGCTGATCTAAGAAAGAGCTGTCAGGGAACACGGTGTCTTTCTGGCTTCATGAGCCTCAACAGAGAGCTCACTCTCTGGCTGATGAAGTCAAGGGTATTGCCCCAACTCTCCGTACTTTCAAAAGAAACCAGTCAGTGGGTCAGGTGAGGAAGGCAGGTGTCAGGGAAGGCAGACCACCTTCACATCCTTTTACATGAGAGTATGTATCCGCAAGTCTCTTGAGTTCTTGATACTTGGATCTGTGGTGGCTGTTCAAACCGTTGTATAGCAAGCCCAGCTCCCTTATGAGGACAGATTGCATCTCATCTATGGTATCATTTTAACAGAAGCTGGAAATGAATGTAGTATAACTGGCTCTTCTCCTCCTTTCTCTGCCTCTCTCATGGGGTCAGCGATTGAAGTGCTGCAAGCTGGTCAGACAAGATGCTGGTGAGTTGCACTTCTAACTTCTGTGTAACCAAAGAGGTAAATCTCCCCATTCTTCATGTGAGTTTTGAGATGGCAAATCTAATACCAACCCATTACTCATTTTCCTGGTGTTGGACTCTGGCTGATATGTCATCTTGGGGAAGGGTCTCTTTGATTTGGTACAAAATAGAAATAGGTACGTCCTGGGACCTATCAGTTTGTCATACCTACGATAAACGGATAGGCCATAGTGTTTCTGCTTTGCTTCTCCACAGAACAAGCCTTGAAGACATTCAGGGAAGATACAGAATCCTCCAGGGGGTTCTGAGGGGCCATCTGACCATCCAAGCAGGCAGTGAGTCTCCGGAAGCAATGGACGAGGGTTTGTATGTCACGGGGGAACAAACCGTCCCTCTGAGTCCTGGGTTGAAGCAGCAAGATTGAATAGAGAAGCATCTGTGGAAGGGGAGGGGCTTTGCGATGCTCGTTATCCACTTCAACAACTGATTCCAGCTCGCGCCAAAGTGATCTCCCAAATTGGACTCAGGTTTTTATGAATAGGAAAAATACAAATTACTTTTAAGATTTGTTATATTTTATCATTGGTCGATTATGAATTTCGTTTTTATGTATTTTTGAGACTACCTTTTGGTTGCTGGAAAAAATGTCCCCATTATCATCTGTGTTCTGTTTTTGGAATTATTTTCAATTTTGGTTTCAGTGAGCTTTGTTTGAGATTGATTGATAGTTGAGCAAAAGATTATGTTTTCATCCGTAACGATTATTAATCTCTAATAGAAACTACGTATTATTCAGACTCATTATTTCCAGCCCGTCCTGGCTTTACCTGTTCCCGTACAAGATGGTACATTGGTCGTTGTCACGTCCATCGTGGATGGCCGCTGCTGCGTACGCAAGAACGGGTAGCGTCCCGGAAGGCGTCGATGACAGGTCTGGTTTGCGTCAGTCAAGATCAGCTGGCTAATGTCTCTGGCCATTCCTCCTCCTCTGGGCCATTTTAGAAGAAGTCTGAAGAGAGAAGGCCTGTTGTTCCAAGAGATGTTAGTGATGGGGTTTACTCCCTTGTCATCTACATGGTCTCTAAGGTGAGTCGTGTCTCCTCAGATTCTCTTGCGCTTCTAATTTGTTCCGTAACTGGAATACAAACCACGCTATTTAATAGGGGTATTACTTTCGGCGTAGCTGAAGTGACGAGCCATTATTTTTTAACAAGGGTTTACTACCCACACCGCTAGTTAGCGGGGGTTAGGGAGGGTAGCTTGCTACCCCCCCTCACACACACCTGTGCTTGAGCCCACTTTGCTCTCGGCTCGGGTAGTAGTCGGACGTGTCCGCTCACACCCTCGCCTCTCTGACAGCCATTAATGCATTTTTGCTTTCTCTTCTTTAGGTGTGTTTGTGAAGTTGGCCTCTGCTATCATGTGCAAGTGTCCTGGATTACCCGACCGCCCTTGTGGTACGTTTATGTCGGCAGTCGAGACGGACCCTCACACCCTTTTTCCTTATTGTAGGGGCCAGCGGTGTGATACAACTAATAAGTGTGGTGAGTGTAGGGAGTGGTCTACCTCCCAGTGGGAGAGGTTTTCGCGACGACGGAAAAAGAAGTCCAAACGGGATATTTCTCCTTCGAAGGTTTCTTTGAAAGGAGAAAAACCCAAGGACTCTTCTTCCGTTGCCCTAACCTCCTCCGAAGCTCCCACTCGGTCGGTCTCTTTCGAGAGACCGTCGAGTGGTAGCGTAGACCGATGTAATGTTTACCAACCTCGGGGCTCGAGAGATGACGTTGCTTCCCCTAGCGAAGCAGCTCCACCTCTCTCCCGAGGGAGGATATGTCACTAACCTTATTTCAGCTTTGGTCCTCCTTGGGGCTTACGGGTTCGCTCTCCAAGGAGGTTTTGCTTAACTACATCCGATTGGGTGCCGCTGTCAAGCAATCGCCGTCACCGTCAGAGGTTGATCCTCTGTCTCTTGTCGACGTTGTAGTGTCAGAGGTATCCAATGCAGTATCACCCATCACCTCTGCCTCTCCAAACCCTACGGTGGCTGACGGCTTAGTTTCTCCCGTTCCTGTTCAACCAACGAGGGAGAAACTAAGTCCATCGTCAGTCTCTCCTGCTAGTGTTTCTTCCCCCCGGGGGAGTTCACTTACAGAAACTCCTCTTCGGAGGACTGCAGGTCAGCTTGCTGACCCAACGGCACCCAGAGGGCACCTGCGGTGAGGAGGCGCCTCTTTGGTTTATCACCTTCGTTGCAGTCTACCACAGAGGAGCCTCGAGACCAAGCATCTATCACTGCTCCTGCACTAGTCCTGGACCTTTCTTCAGATCATTCGTGATCTCCTTCAGTGTAAGGTCGTCCTTGTAAAGGACAAGTCGACCTTTCACCCGACAGACCTGCCGACCTGCCGTCACCTTTTTTACATAGGCCTAACAAGGCTTCACCTGAGCGCGCTAAGGCGCGCCAACCAAATACGCACTATGCGCCAACGAAACCTGACGAGCGCTCTTTAGTAACTCGTCAGACCCTACTCTAAACCCTAACACAGGGCATCAAGGGTGTATGTGCCAACATGCGCACACGTCCCAACAGGAGCATAGCTTCATCACACGCTCTGCACGCCCTCATGCACATACACGCCCACGTTTTCCTGCGCGCCAGGTCTTGCCTGAGCCTAAGCGCAAACATTCCCCTACGCGCCCGCCCCCAGCTGCGCGCCAACTCTCACCTGCGCGCCATCAACCTCCTGCGTACCCGCGTTCTTCTACGCGCCAGCGCTCTCCCACGCGCCAGCGCTCTCCCACGCGCCAGCGCTCTTCCGCGCGCCATCAGTCTCCTGCCCGCGCTCGAACGCGCCTAACAGCTAACTCTCCTGCGCACCAACGATCTACTGATCTGGGCGCTGCTGGGAAGTCAACAAAGCTGGCTTCTCCCATGCGCCAACTAGTACCATCGCGCTAGCGCTCGCCTTTGCGCCGTCGCGCCAGCCTTCTCCCGCACACATCCGCGAGGATACGCGCGTGCTCGCCTATCTTCTCCAACGGATTCGCGCCAACGTTCTATTGCGCGCCCACACGCCTCACATGTTTCAACTGTGCGCCCGCCGCTAGGGATCTTTCTCCTGCGCGCGGGCCCTACGGCTGGTACAGGCACGCGCGAACTCTCACCCGCTCACCCGCGCACTCAACGTATTGATCCTACGCGCCAACAGTCTCCCGCACACACGCACCAACAGTCTCCCGCCCGCGCTCCCGTGTACCAACAGTCTCCCGCGCGTGCCCCCTTGCGCCCACAGTCTCCCGCGTGTGCCAGCAGTCTCCTGCGCGCGAGCCCCATTATTCTCCCTCGCGCGAACGTCAATATCCTCCCGCACGCGAGACTGCTGAACTATACACGGCAAGGTCGCCATTCCCCTCCCCGCAAGCGCATACCACCGCGCATTGTGGGAGAAGGGAAGCATCTAGAAGGGTCCTGGATTCCAAAGCCATCACAGGCGAGCCCACCAATGATGAGAACTCCTCCCAGGGATCCTTCAATTCCTGTCCCTTCAAAGGGTATGTCTGACAGTGCATCTGTCAGCCAACAGCCCTGGTTCGGTGCACTGATCAGAGCCGTAACGCAGGCTTTGAAGCCTGTCTTCTCTGAATTAGGGCACAGATCCATGGCTGCTTCTACCCCTTTGAAGAGAAAAAGAGGAGTTCCAGGCGCGGTAACTTCCCCAAGGGCGAAACTGACTCCACGCAGACCTTTGAGGCAGGTTCCTTCTTTTCCCCAGACTGCCTCTCCTTCCCTTTTGGACGAAGATTTCCCGTCCCCAGGGGAATCACGAGAGGAGAGACTTTCCCCCTTCGCACCAATGGGGGAAACCTCTCCTCTGCCGAGGTGTCTACTCAGTCGGGGATTGAAAGGAACATGCCACCCTCGTCAATGTTGGAGTCCTACATCCTTCCCAGGAAGGAATCTAAGGACTCCAAACATTGCCGAAGTCTTCTATTAGGACTAGGATGAAGTCAGCTAGCCACTCAAGGAACGTCCGCGACTCTCTCCAAGAAGAGCCTTTGGGGACAGAAGGAGACTTCGGTGCAAGTCCCACAACAGGAGGAGACCAGCAAGTCAGAACAACGGGTTTTCCGACCCAGAGATCCCTCCTCGAGAGGGCAAAGACACGGTCTTTTGGTACTCAGAAACCCTCCAAGACCAGTGCAGCACTGCCCTGGTCTCAGGGGTAAAGAGTACTAGGGACACGATCTCACAACAGCTCTCCGAGATGTCCTCCTCCAACCTTTCCGGTGCCACCAACAAGCTCCTCCCACCGCCTCGCGTACAGCAGAGGAGGTACTTTGAGATCCTTGAGGAGCCTTGTTTAGCTCTTCCTCTTCACCACTTGCTGGAAGAGCTAATCAGGGAAGTCCCTCTTGAGAGACTCTCCAACCGGTAGGTCTCATTCTCGGCAGCCGAGATCCTCAACCAGGAGAAAGTTGCGAAGTGTGCTATGAAAGCCACTTCGTGGCTCGATATCTGGTTTGGAACCTTGGGTACCGATACGTTCTGAGGACTTCTCCAAAGAACGTACCAGGAAAGCTATGGAGACTTTTCTACTCTCAGGTACTCGCACGATCGAGTTTCTGGCCCACCAAGTCTCGAACTTGTGGGCAAATACCATTCTGAAACGTCGGGATGCAGTAGCTGAGAGATTTCATCAGAAGGTCCCTAGCACCGAGATCAATAGGCTCAGACATTCCTCTCTAGAGGGATTCTTCTTGTTTGAGCCTAAGGATGTGGAACAGGCCACTGAGAGGTGGAAGAAGTCTCATCAAGACTCCCTCCTTCATAGGGCTTTAATATCTAAGCCCTATGAGCCTCCAGCACCACAGCAGTCCCATCCAGTCAAGACCGCTAAAACGACGACAGCAGCGAAGACCGTGGTGTCTAAGCCCTTTCCTGTCAAAGGAAGGAAAGACAAAAAGTCCTCCAGGGGAGGCAAGAATCCTAGAGGGAGCAGCCGAGGCCACAAACGCTAGGATAGGCAGTCCCCCTGTATGTCCACCAGTGGGGGGATGCCTACAAAGTTGTTCAAACAGGTGGAAGCAACTCGGGGCCGATTCCTGGACAATCTCCGTGATCAGTCTAGGATATTGCGTCCTGTCCATAACATCTCTACCTCCCCTGACAACGAATCCAGTGCCATTGAGCTCCCTTGCCATGGGATCAGCAAAGGGGCAAGCCCTTCGGGTAGAAGTCCAGACCCTGTTGAAGAAGGGCGCCCTCCAAGAGGTCCTCGACGAATTTCCAGGCTTCTTCAGTCGACTTTCTTGTAAAGAAGGCGTCTGGAGGCTGGAGACCAGTCATTGACCTCTCAGCTCTGAACAAGTTTGTCAAACAAACTCCGTTCAGCATGGAGACAGCGGACACAGTCAGACTAGCAGTGAGACCGCAAGACTTCATGTGTACACTGGATCTAAAGGACGCGTACTTCCAGATCCCAGTCCATCCGTCTTCAAGGAAGTACTTAAGATTCAGCCTAGACAACAAAGAGTATCAGTTCAAGGTGCTGTGCTTCGGTCTCTCCACAGCACCACATGTTTTCACCAGTGTTTTCACCCTAATATCTTCGTGGGCACACAGGATCGTCATCCGTCTCCTCCGTTATCTGGACGACTGGTTGATGCTAGCAGACTTGGTGTCATCCCTTCTTCAACACTGGGACAAACTTCTGAGACTTTGCCAGGATCTGGGGATCATGGTAAATCTCGAGAAGTCCTCTCTGCTTCCCACTCAAAGACTGGTATATCTAGGCATGGTTATAGACACCAATCTCCACAAAGCCTTCCCATCAGACGACAGGATAGCAAGGTTGAGGAGGGTCGCAGATCCTTTCCTCAGATGAGAAGAGCTTCCAGCCCAATCGTGGTTACGTCTCCTCGGTCACCTTTCATTATTGGCTCGTCTAGTTCCCAACGGTCGCCTCAGGATGAGATCCCTCCAGTGGCGACTCAAGTCTTAGTGGAATCAAGGTTACGATTCCTTGGACGTCCTGATCCCTATGGGACCTGCGAAACTGACAGACCTCCAGTGGTGGGTGATAGACGAGAGCATACGAAAAGGAGTGGATCTTCTCGTCCTCCCCCGGATTTGATGCTGTTTTCGGACGCTTCAAAGAAAGGGTGGGGGCCCACGTACTTCACCACAGGACCTCAGGCCTGTGGTCAGAATCAGAAAAGTACCTCCATATAAATCTCCTAGAGATGAAGGTCGTCTTTCTGGCCCTTCAACAGTTCCAACAATACCTGGCGGGTCACTCTGTGGTGGTGATGAGCGACAAACACCACAGTAGTGGCTTACATCTACAACCAAGGAGGTACCTTTTCGCAGCAGCTATCCCATCTAGCAGTAGAGAAACTGAGATGGGCCGAAATCATCTCGATACCACTATCAGCACGCTTCATTCCAGGCAAAAGGAAAGTGCTCGCCGACAATCTGAGCAGAGCGTCTCAGATAGTGAGTACCGAGTGGTCTTTTGATCATCTAGTAGCCAACAAAGTCCTGACTTTGTGGGGTTCTCCAACTGTGGGTCTGTTCGCAACAGCTCTGAACTTCAAGCTCCCGCTGTACTGCTCCCCAGTCCCAGACCCCAAGGCTCTCTGGCAAGATGCTTTCCAACAATGGTGGGACAACATCGATGTTTACGCCTTTCCCCCATTCTGTCTGATGAGGAGGGTACTCAACAAGACCAGAACATTTGTCAATCTTTCAATGACTCTCATAGCTCCGCTGTGGCATCACGCGGAATGGTTCCCGGACCTTTTGCAACTCCTAACGAAGCTACCGAGAGAACTCCCTCCACAGCACAATCTGCTCAAAAAACCACATGCCAACATCTTCCACAAAGTCGTAGTGTCCAGCATCTTCTCTCTGAGAGAGGATTTTTGCAGCAAGTTGCTATCAGGATGTCTGGACATCTGCGAAAGTCATCCGCAGCAGTCTACCAGGCAAAGTGGAAAGTCTTCTGTGGTTGGTGTCGTGGAAGGGGTATCTCTCCACTCGATGCCACTATTCCAACATTAGCGAAGTTCCTCGTGTATTTGCGGGAAGAACTGCGCCTTTCAGTCCCGGCAGTGAAAGGCTATCGCTCAAAGTCTAGCTTTCAGGCTGAAAGGAATGGACATTTCTTCATCGCTAGGACTTTCTTTACTCATACATAGTTATGAACTTACCTGCCCTCAGTCGGAAGTGAGACCACCTCCATAGAACGTGGTTCGAGTTCTCAGGTCTCTTAGGAGACCTCCCTATGAACCATTACGTCAGGCTTCAGATCGCCACCTAACTTGGAAGATGGTGTTCCTACTAGCTTTGGCATCGGCCAAGCTAGTCAGCCAACTTCATGGTCTCTCGTATGACATTGCCCATGCAAAGGGATTGGGGGAGGTAACGTTCAAATTCGTCCCTGAGTTTATTGCTAAGACTCAGAATCCGGGGGTGCCGGACCCTCGGTTCGACTCCTTCTAGATTTCGAGTCTTCGTTCTGTAACAGATGACCCAGACCATCTCCTACTGTGCCCAGTAAGGAGTCTGAGGCTATATCTCAAAAGAACGACTGCAGTCCATCCCCAGGTGCAGGCATTGTTTGTAAGCACTGGGAGGACTAAGAGGAGGGTCACCAAGAACACCATCTCGGCATGGATTCGTAGGGTGATCCATCTGTCCCTGAATCCAGATCCTCCTCCGTCACGTCGCCCTAGAGCACATGATGTCAGGGGCGTAGCTATGTCTCTGGCCTTCAAGAAGAATTTCTCAGTGACGCAGGTTCTTCAGGCTGGGGTGTGGAAGCATCAGACGACCTTCACAGCCCACTACCTGCAAGACATGACCCACAGGAGGCTTGATACGTTCTCTATCGGCCCTATGGTTGTGGCGGGATGTAAACAAACACAACCCCCCCACACCCTTGATCACTCCTACTTTCTCAATATCCCACAATACAAACTTTCCCCTGACTCTACTTCAAACTGGACTCTTGGACAGAAGGAAAATGAAAACAAAACATAACCTTAACACTATATTCTTAAAAGTAAACGCAATCATAAACCAAAAAAAACACTTATCACGAATCATAAACAATATTAAATATACAACTGTAACACCATTCAAATAAAAAAAACCCTAACAACTTAAAATTACCACACCCAAAACCAATATTTGTTTATGAGTGGAACTCTTTATCCACACACACGTGACACACCAAAACCAATATTTGTTTATGTGTGGACGTCGTTGTCCACACAAGGGCCAACAGTCCTTTTATAGCCCAACCCCACAACTCGGTTGCAACGCCACAATATGGCAACACTTGACACTCAGTCAATACAAAAATGTTTTCATTGATTTAGTCCGTGAGCGTAATCATCATCATCATCATCCTCATCGGTATCATCATCATCAACAGCAATCAGAAGTAAATTCGGTCCGGGTCGTCAACAAATAAATCAATCTGAGCAGTCTTAAAACAATCTAATACAGGCCAGGTCGTCAACTAAAGATTGGCATTCAAAAATAACTCTCCAAAGGAGGAATCGCGGCCTGCCAAAATAAAAAAAAAACACTTATGAACACTCCTAACTAACTTAACTATCGCACTATAATCAAAGATAAACAATAAACTTTCTATCACTCATGAACGCGCCTAACAAAAATAAATAAAAACAGTACTTACTCAGAACATAAAAACACTAAACAGCCGGCTTTCGAAGAACAAAAAAATGCAGAACCGACTCCTTCTATCGTTCGAGATCCAATGCTTTCGCCCAAGACATTCATCACCACCCTATCCTAGCTATAATGTAAACAAACAACCTCAAATATACCAACAATCTTTCCAACTTCAAACAATCATTCGCTAATTACCCTTTTTCTTCGGCGCGCACCGCGGACACACAAAACACGCACACACAAACGCACATACACACATACTCTCTCGCGCACGCGCGATCTAACAAAACTAAGCACATTAAATTCTCTCTCTCTCTCTCTAATGACAAAGCTAAAGCAAATAAAATGTCTATATTTAACAATACTAAAACAACACTCTCTCTTTCTCTCTCTCTCTCTCTCTCTCTCTCTCTCTCTCTCTCTCTCTCTCTCTCTCTCTGTGACAAAACTAAAGCCAATACTGTAAACACACTCTCTCTCTCTCTCTCTCTCTCTCTCTCTCTCTCTCTCTCTCTCTCTCTCTCTCTCTCTCTCTCTCTCTGACAAACTTAAATAAACACACTCACACACTCTCTCTCTCTCTCTCTCTCTCTCTCTCTCTCTCTCTCTCTCTCTCTCTCTCTCTCTCTCTCTCTCTCTCTCTCTTGATTTGGCAAACGAAAAAATAAATTAAAATAAAATTAATCCTCCACATGGTGGCTGCACAACAGCTGGTTTAAAACCTCAGGCTCCTTAATGGACAAGTAGCAGAAGGTTGAGGGCATTGTTACCCGGTCTTAGTCTGCATGAATGAAAAGATTTGTCTGGCCCTTACTCTTTTCTTCATCCTCCCCTCTCTTGGGGAAAGCAGCATCCTGGGTTCTCTGCACAGCTGACCTCAAACCACTGCAGGTAAACCATGTTTCCTTGTTTTCCTAGTATTAAGATAATACCGACACGTCCCCATACCCTGACGAGGTGGTATTGGGAGAGTCCTATCCTAAGTTTCCATCTAAAGGACTACAGGTCAACTTCCTAGGATGTGTCACACTGCATACCTTCACACACAACTTATGTAGGCCGCAGCACTTGCACAGCAAGACGCTAGCGAGGTTCAGGGACTCTTTATTACTGAGTACTTACACACTCAAATATTGAGTCCCCAGGCAAAAGCCAAAGCCAGTAATTGCTGGGACTTACCACCCTTCCTAAGGGTTGAGTCACCCATATTAAATAGCGTGGTTTGTATTTCAGTTACGGATCAAATGACAAATTCATAGATAATTTGTATTTCTCCTAACTATACAAACCTTAGCTATTTAATCAAACTTGCCCTCCAGCCCTATCCCCCGTGAAGTCCTACCTCCAAGCAAAGTAAGCTCAAGCACAGGTGTGTTTGAGGGGGAGGGGGGTAGCAAGCTACCCTCCCTACCCCCCCGCTAACTAGCGGTGGAGTAGTAAACCCTCGTTAAAATTCTAATGGCTCATCATTTCAGCTACGCCGAAAGTAATAACCCTTATTAACCCTGGATAGGTACGGTGGGTCGTTTGCGACCCCGAGCGTCAAAAAAAAACAGGTTTTTCTCACGTGACTCACCCCTGTGACTGAATTTGTGGGTGATCGACCTGCAGGAGGTGTCTCCCCTACACGCTCTAGTAGTGTCCAGATGTGCATTGCTGTAGCTGTACTCCTTCCCCGATTTCTGAGACGCGTCGGGGTCGTTCGCGTCCGAGTTTACCCTTCTGAGGTAGTTTGCATAATTATCAAAGTTATTACGTATTATGAAATTGTCGTAGAATGGTGCAACTTGTATAGGTTATCAGTTGTGGAAAGTCTTGGTGGATTGTTTGGCTACCATGTGCATGTTTTTTTTTTTTAGTTAAAATGTCGTTCATCACCACGAGGACCATTTTACCGCGAGTGCCCCTTTTTCATTTTTTTTCATTTTTTTGCCAAGTCATTTTTCCGTAAGATATTGCCAAATAGTGTCGTAAAACTTTTGCTTGTTTAGTGTTGGAAAGTGTGTCTAGATGATCTGGCTACCCATGCATGACTTTGTTTTTGTCAGATACGACGTAGTTATTGGTATATTGGGTATTTAACTGCGGTTACCAATTTCTGTTTTTTTTTCAATATTTGTAAAAATTACTACGTAGTAAGGAATTGCCGTATATTATTCATTTTTTTTTCATGTTTATGTGTTAGAAAGTGTGCCTTGATGGTTGGGCTAACACGTGCATGTCTTTTTTTTTATCTGAGATGTCGTATATTAGAATGTCGGGCATTTTACCGCGAGTGTCCCTTTTTAATTTTTTTAAATTTTTTTGCCAAGTCATTTTTCCGTAAGATATTGCGAAATAGTGTCGTAAAACTTTTGCTTTTTTAATGTTGGAAAGTGTGTCTAGATGATCTGGCTACCCATGCGTGATTTTGTTTTTGTCAGATACGACGTAGTTATTGGTATATTGGGTATTTAACTGCGGTTGCCAATTTCTGTTTTTTTTTCAATATTTGTAAAAATTTACTACGTAGTAAGGAATTGCCGTATATTATTGATTTTTTTTTCATGTTTATGTGTTAGAAAGTGTGCCTTGATGGTTGGGCTAACACGTGCATGTCTTTTTTTTTTATCTGAGATGCCGTATATTAGAATGTTGGGCATTTTTCCTCGAGTGCCCCTTTTTATTTGTTTTGCATTTTTTTGCTTAGTCATGTTACCGTAAGGAATTGGCAAGTAGTGTCGCAAAACTTATATTTTTATAGTGTTGGAAAGTGTTTCTAGATGATCTGGCTACCCATGCCTATTTTTTTTTTAGCCAGATATGGCGTATATATAAGTATGTGTTCGATTTTCCTGTGATTGCCATTTTTTCGTTTTTTCCCATTTCTTTCAAAATTACTACGTACTAAGGAACTATCACAAAGTAATATTTCATTTATATGTTTATTTGTCGGAAAATATGCCTTGATGGTTTGCCTAGCACGTGGCTGAAATTTTTTTTTTCTGAAATGCCGTATATTAGAATGGCCATTTTTCCACGAGTGCCCCTTTTTATTTGTTTTGCATTTTTTTGCTTAGTCATGTTACCGTAAGGAATTGGCAAGTAGTGTCGCAAAACTTATATTTTTATAGTGTTGGAAAGTGTTTCTAGATGATCTGGCTACCCATGCCTATCTTTTTTTTAGCCAGATATGGCGTATATATAGGTATGTGTTCGATTTTCCGGTGATTGCCATTTTTTCGTTTTTTCCCAATTCTTTCAAAATTACTACGTACTAAGGAACTATCACAGAGTAATGATTCCTCTAGATGTTTATTTGTCCGAAAATTTTGTTTACTTTTTTTTTGATTGAATATCATCAAATTTTTTTAGCTAAAATATTGTTTTACATTTTTTTTTTCGATTTTATTTCCCTTCAAAAAAAATTTTTTGGGTCAGAATTTTAATTTTATAGTCGTAAAATAATCGACAATTATCCAGCAACCCACCATACAATTTTCATGCATATCCAATAATAATTAGATTAGTAAATAACACCTTGAAATTGACATACCCTTCCTACATTTCAAGTGGCAGATTAGGGAGTCTGAGTCAGTGTGGTTGGCGGCCATTTTGTGGACATATCCGAAGCGTAAGCTGCCCTATCTATATATATTCTTGTTCCCTATAGAATTTGTGATATTTTGGTATATTTTTACCTGCATAAATATCATATTATATATTAAATATATGTATTTTTTTACGAAATTTCCAAGTACTCAAAAAATTACCTTTAGATATGGCCCCTGATATAAATGTAATTTACAAAATAATGAAGATTTTTTTACATATTTCTATTTTAGGATAACATATGTTTATTCCCTAAAAAAATTAGCCACTTCCTATTTCATTTGGGTACCAAAAAAAATTCATGAAATTTGGACAATTTTTTTTGGCCAAAAAAAGTTACCCTTTTTTTCTCATTTCAGATCTTCACCTCCATGGGTCTGACTTCATCCAAAATACATCAAGATGTGTCCTAAACATTCAAGAATCAATTCCTAAAAGGATTTGTGTATATATGTATAAACTTTTTTTTTATGAATTTTTATGTCAGGTCTTTTTTTTTCTACTTAATTTTTTAAAATTATTTATAATAAATAGTTTTTCTGCAGATGAGTAGTATCTATCTTTACAGTTGTTTTAAGCATTCATTGAAGTTTTTTTTGGCAAAAGAAAAAAGGAGGTTACTGCAAAAACTGATTTTTCAAGAATTTTTTTTGGCGTCGGGGTCGTTCGCGTCCGAGTATACCCTTAAAGGGGTGTCCGAGGACCGTACCTATCCAGGGTTAAATAGCTAAGGTTTGTATAGTTAGGAAAAATACAAATTATCTACGAATTTGTCATACTTATTTTCATCTTTCTTTTTTAAAAAGCTAGCACTTTTTGGGCTCAAGCCATGTCGTCCTGATGGAAGTTCCTCTAAGGTAGCTTCCTAGGGTATATTACAACTACGGCGATATTCCCAGAGAATTTACCTTAAGGTACCCAGAATTCTAACTCCTGGAGTGAATATCCCTAATAAAAGAGCCAGGGATATCGTATAAATCAGAGGACGTATTCTTGACACGCCACATGGCAATCTGTACCCCGAACAGAGTTAACACTTCGTAGGGGTCAAATGGCAAGAAAACGAAAACGAGAAAGAAAAGCGGAGAGCCGTTCGTAAGGCCCTCTCTTCTCCCGTTTTGTAAGCGTGCCCTGCGCCGATTCTGGCGCCATCTGCATTCCTTTTTGCGTAGCTATACAACTCGGTGTTTTTTCCCTGTGTTTCTACCAAAATCTTGGATTTACTCTTTAATTATGCTTTCTCCAACTTCTTCTGCTTCGGATAAGTTGAGTACTATTTCTTTTATGTATAAATGTAGGCTCTTGATTAAAATTAAAGTAATTAAAAGAGTTATCTTTGATACAAGAGCTGTTGCCTGCTGGAGGCGTCCTGGACGCTGTCGCTCGCTAGAATAGGATTTATTTGGTTAGCAGAGCGACGTTTCCAGCCCCTTTTGCTTTAATAATTAGCTGCTTAGCTTATTTAGGAATGCTGTTATGATGCTTTAGTATAGCGCCTGGCGAAAGTTTTGCCTAGGCTGACCGACACTAGTCTTCGTAGCCTAGTTGTTGGCCCTTGTACTTCCTGCATGATAATTAGTCTTCCAAGTGTGATTTTATACTGTTAAAGCGTTAGGCAACGTTATACATATAAGCCTTTTTCGAGTATTTTCCAAGATAGTATTGGAGTGAGTTTCGGTGATTTAGGTAATCGATTCTCTTAGTGCCTAGGCTAGGTTGTCTTAGGCTATTAAAATATTGTCTGTTTCCCCGTTTGCTCCCTTCTCTTCGGGGAAGGGGCAAACCCTTTCCCTCTGCTTAAGCCTTAGGCTTAACTCTAGTGGTTTGTTTGAATTAATTTTCAAATATAACTAGGCTGGAGTAGTACTGTACCTTCCTGCTCCAACTGGTTTGGTTCAGAGAAGGACAGTACAGCAGTGTATTAGTCTGAGTCCGTGTTGGTCTAGCGTGGGGCAGAGTCTCCCTTGCTGCCCGACACGGGCATAGGAGGTTTATCCTCCTTTGATCACCTTAGAGGGTTTCTGTAGTTATGATCCCTTCGCTCGGTGACCCCTCAGACTTGTCCTCTTTGCTGTTCCGGGTTCGGGATATGTTCCCTTTCCGGATTAGCAATTCCTTCCTTGCCTTGGTTTTAGGGAGGCAGCCAGTAGTGCCGGCCTCCCTCCCTGGATTTTCCCTGGCTGAGATGGGCTTTCTTAGTTGGGGATGATCCTTAACCAAGGCAAGGTTGGACAGGACCCTCTGTCCTTCCCTTCTGTTTTTTCCGTTTTCCTTTGTGTCAGCCGTCTCACATCCGTACCTAGCCTAGGTTAGGATGGGGAGCTGACGTGGTCCCCTGTCGGCCGGCAGAGTGTGCCGACCGGCAGAGGCCCTATCCCTTGAGTGCTGCCCGGTCCTTCCTTGGTCCCTCAACCGCTGCCGTCTGTAGATTCAGTAAGCAGTGGTTAGGAAGCCTGACTTAGTGTCTCCCCTTCCTCTCGGCACTCTTTCGGGTGTCGGGCGTGGAGGTACATAGCCTCTGAGCCCGGCACCCATTCTGTTGTCTTCTTTTGTGTTGTCCTTGCCGTCTGCCGGCCTAGTGGCCGGCCGTCGGTAGGGGGGTGTTCGCTAGTTCTCTTGCTGTCGGTCGGCGGTGGTTATTTGCCTTTGCTGGCCGGTCTCCTTGCTCACCTGCCGGGCTATGAGTGGGGGCCGGCAGCCGGGCGCTACCCGGTTCGGATGCCAGCCGGCAGGGTTTACTCACCGCTGCCGGCCGGCCTGCTACATCGCTCGGTTGGCCGGCCACTAAGAGTGATGGCCGGCAGCTGGGTGCCAACCGGGTAGCTACGGACCGGCAACCACTACCGACCGGTTCAGGCATAGGAACTGGAGTTCTCCCCCGTCTGGGTGATCCTAAGTTGCATACTTGAGACCTACCTTTGGAAAGGGGGGGGGGGGGGAGTACTGACCGGCAAGAGCCGGCCGGCACACCACCCTCATGTACTGTATCAGTTCTTCCCTGTATGGTGTATTCTACCAGGGGAGACCATGATATAGTAGGTTACAACACTGTCTTTTCTAACTTACTTGTGTTGCCTTGTGCAGTCACTTGGTGTTGCCTTACAGGGATGAAAAGAGAATTCTTTTCATCTTTAGCCAGAATGGTAAAATCTTACCTTAGGTGTGAGCTACACCTAATTTCCCTCGGGAAATATGATCTTTGGTTATTCTAGCAAAGACTAACCATTTGATTTTAATGGCTGGTGGGCTTCCACAGGTGATTGTGTAGGATTCACAAGTATGTGTCTTTCCCTTATTCTTTGTGGTCTTGCACGACCCGTTGCTGTTGGCCTTACAGATAAGAAAGTGAGTTCTTTCTTGTCTACTATCCGGTATTTTAAAATCATTCCTTAGGCGGGAGCTACACCTATTTCCTTTGGAAATTTTCCATTGGTTAATCTGGCATAGATTAACCATACGATTTTATTATCTGGAAGGCTACAACAATTGGTTGTGCGGGAAATACAAGGATGTGTCTTTCCTTTCCGATTTGTTATGCTACTGTGCATATCCAGTGATACGTAGTTCACTTGATACTCATGGAAATTTCTTCTCTTTACAGGAGGACCATCCGTAGTGCGGATGTGTTTTCTGCAACGTCCGCAGTAGGACTTCTGCGGACATGGTTTTGAAGGAGGCGTGTGGCATGCGCTGTCTCCACGGATGTTCTCCGGTATTGGGTCCCTCAGGTATGTTTCGTATGCACTAACCTATTTATTGAGGCTTTTGCTTTTCGCTTCGCTCAAAATCCGTTTTTGTCTCCCCTAGAACGGTGGATTCAAGGGATATAGCTAGGGAGAAGCTTCGTACCTGGGTGAGGGGCTTTCAGAAGATCACCTCTGGACCTTATCTTCCAAGTGAGAAGATGAGGGCTTCCTTTTCCCTAGGGCATCAACTGTTACAGTGATTCCCCAGCCTCAAGAGGAGGTCCCCCTAATTCAGATCCCGGTGGATGCTGAAGTCGCGGTCGCCTTGCTTAGCATCCAGTTGGACGACAGGATGTCAGACGTGTCCGAACGTCTGGAGGAAGACCTCCTGGCAGAAGGCCAGGATGAAGTTCGAGCTCCGGACAAGGTAGCGGAAGAGGCCGAGAGATGTCGGCTGCTCCGGTTCAGGTCCTTGAACCTGCTCCCTCAACATCGTCTGCTCTCGCAGTAGAGCAGGCCCTCCCTCCATTGTTGGCTTGATCCAACAAAGGCAGAGGGAGAAGAATGGGAAGGCAGCTGCATTGTAACTGCAGGGGCATATCCGGACTGCTATGTCCGGTTGAGGGAGGTACCAGCTTCAAAGGAAGAGACAGAGCCGGAGGAGGTCGTAGTGATAGACCATGCTAGGCTCATGCTTTGCTTTCATCTTCGATGAAAGAGAGGGGCTTCATGAACTCAAAGGTAGCTGTATTTGAGTAAGAGGCTCCCTTCCTTTGTGTCCTCTCCTGCCAGAGCCTTCCCCCTTTTCGCTGAAAGGGTTTGCGGCGGTTTTGAAAACAGTCGAGGCTGGCAAGCCTTTCCCCTCCCTGGTGGAGTGTAAACCCTTGGTGCTGGCCTTTAGAAAGGAAGATTAAGTAAGCAAAACAAGGACTGGAAGGACGTCCATCTTACCTTCTCAGTCCAGATGTGGGAGGCGGATTTTGCCGGATGCCGGTTCGGCGAGATCCTCTCTAAGCTGTCTGGCTTTCTTTTGCGGAGAGAACTCGAGACAAAAGAAAGACTGGCTGCCTCTTTGTCTCTTCAGTCCACTTTTGAGACGATGACAAGTGAACCCAAGGTCCATGAAATGTTCATGGTTGTGATCAAGACTCATCTGGCCACTGTGACGAAGGATCTTTACAGCTCCGTCAGGGCGAAGAGAGCCTGTAGGGAGTTCGTGTTCGCCCGGGCTACGATGAGGCACGAGCCAAGGAAACTAATCTCCTCCAACAGTTGGGACAAAGACCTTTTCCCTAGTGAATCGGTCAAAGAGGTTGATAGGGCCGCCACGGAGGATAGAAATCTTCTCCAGGAGTGGGGCCTGTCTACCAAGAGAAATTCTTCCCCGGATGGGGTCCCCAACCTTTGAGGAAGACTAAAAGGATTAGGATACTTTCTCGGCCAGCTAAGTCAAGTAGACAACAGCAGCAACGGCATTTGCTGATGCCCTCAGTGCCCCAGATGGTGGCAAAAACCCCGACCACACTTCAGTGGGTTCCCCAATCCGTGTCGACACAGTCTCCGGCATTCAACCCATCGTTCGAGGGTCAGTCAACTTCCTGTCGAGCAAGACTAGAGGAGCAGCCAGAAGTTCGTCTAGGCGCCCCTCAAGGAGAAGGGGTTTCATGGGTGGTCGCGGTCAGAGAGGCAAGACCTCAGGACAACAGTCCGAGTGAGATGATATTGGTAGGAGGGAGTCTCCAACGCTTTCGGGATCGGTGGACCTTCGATCCCTGGGTCCACAGCCTACTCAAGAAGGGACTGGGCTGGAGCTGGTACAGCACCCCATCCCCATACCCTCGGGGTTTTTCCGACACTCCACCCCCGTTCTGGAGGAGTTCATTCAAGAACTGTTAGAGGAAAAGTGATCCGAAGGGTAAAGTCCATCTAATTCCAAGGGAGGCTGTTTTGTGTTCCCAAGAAGGACTCGGAAAACTCGGAGTCATTCTGGACTTGTCGCCACTTAACAAGTTCATAGCGAACTACAGGTTCAAGATGCTAACAATGCAACACATAAGGACCTTACTGCCCAAGAGGGCATTTACCGACTCCATAGTTTTGTCAGACGCCTATTGGCACGTTCCAATCTATTGTCGATTCTCCTCCTACCTAAGGTTCAGGCTACAACGAAGACTATACGCCTTCAGAGCCATGCCTCTCGGGCTAAAAATAGCCCCAAGGATTTTCACGAAGCTTGCGAACGTAGTTCTCAGTCAATTACGCCTAAAGGGAATTCAGGTAGTAGCCTACCTGGATTTTTGGCTGGTGTGGGCAGCATCCAGGACAGAATGCTTGCAAGCTTCCCTGTATGTGATCCATTTCCTAGATTATCTAGGCTTCAAGATCAACAGAAAAAGTCTCAACTTTCTCCATCTCTAAGTTCCGGTGGGTGTGGATCCACTGGGACCTAATGTCACACCGTTTTCTCCGTCATGGCGGAGAAAAGAAAGGAGATAGCTGGTTCTGTCAAGAGACTTCTAGATTCCGTATGGATATCAGATGCGAACTGGAGAGTGTACTGGGGTCTCTCCAGTTTACTTCGGTGACAGACCCGGTGCTAAGAGCACAGCTAAAGGATGCAACCGGAGATTGGAGTAGTTATGTATCAGATGCGCGAAGAGATCTGAGAAGACCAGTTCCGCTTCGTCTAAATACTCTTCTCAGGCCTTGGTCCCAAGCCAGACTTCTTAGGAAGTCGGTTCTTCTTCATCCACCTCCCCCGTCAATGAAGAGTCACTCAGACGCCTCGAAGGAGGGATGGGGAGTTCACTCTCATCAGAAAAAGGCCCAAGGGTCTTGGTCCAGTCTATTCAAGACCTCTCACAGTCATTTTCTAGAGGCTATGACAGTCCTTCTTTCCTTAAAGAAAGTCTCCCCGCGTCGCTCGATCCACATTAGGTTGGTGCTGGACAGCGGGGGAGTTGTGAGATGCTTGAATCGACAAGGATCAAGGTCACCACCTCTCAACCAGGTGATGTTGGCCATCTTCCGATTTGGGGGAAGAAGAAGTGGTACCTGTCAGCAGTTCACCTTCAAGGAGTCCGCAATGTGACAGCGGACGCTCTATCCAGGTTCACACCGATAGAGTCGGAATGGTCCCTAGACGCAGGATCATTCTCTTTCATTCTGAGTCAAGTCCCAGAACTGCAGCTAGACCTCTTTGCGACGAAAGACAACAAGAAGTTGCCCCTGTATGTGTCCCCGTACGAGGACCCCTTGGCGGAAGCAGTGGACGCGATGTCCCTCGACTGGAACAGATGGTTCAGGATTTATCTGTTCCCTCCTCACAACCCTCTGTTGAGGGTCCTCAACAAACTGAGATCATTTAAGGGAGTAGCGGCAGTAGTGGCCCACAAGTGGCCGAACAGTGTGTGGTTCCCTCTGGCATTGGAGCTACGGTTGGAGTTTCTACCGCTACCAGATCCAGTTCTGACCCAGCGAGTCCAGAAGTCAATTGTCTGCGCTTCATTACAGAAAACCCGGACCCAGCAGCTCATGATTTTCTTTCCTTAACAGGTGAGAAAGTGTTTCGGGATTTCGAAAGCCAGCATAGACTTCCTAGAGGATTATAAGTGCAAACCTATTAAAAGGCAATATGAGTCATCTTGGAGAGAATGGGTAGCCTTTGTCAGGCGAAGAATCCGCAGGAGATCACGACGGACTTCTGCTTATCTTTCTTCATCCATCTCCATGGTTATGGATCGGTAGCTAACACGATTTTAACATGTAGGTCTGCTTTGACAAGACCCATTCTATATGCCTTCCAGGGCGACCTCGCTAACGAGATCTTTTATAAAAGTTCCGAAAGCCTGCGCTAGGCTCAGACCTTTAGCACCTCCAAAGCCCAATTCATGGTCTTTAGAAAAGTTCTTCATTTTGCTTCGCTGTTGAACAATAAGGGGTGTGCGTTAAAGGATTTGACCCATAAGTTATCCTCCTTTTTGCACTCGCGTCCGGGGCCAGGGTTAGTGAGATCATACCCCTCTCGAGAGAGGAAGGTCGTGTTCAGTTCCTGGATGGGTAAACTGAACCTGTTTCCGGATCCTACGTTTCTCACCAAGAACGAGTTACCCACCATCAGGTGGGGTCCCTGAAGAATCTGCCCTCTGAAAGAAGATGCATCTCTATGTCCAGTAGAATGCCTAAAGGTATATCTTCGTAGAACTTCAGACTTCAAGGGTGGTCAACTGGTCAGGGGAGAAACGTCAGGCTCAAATTTTATCACTGAAACAACTAAGGGCGAAAATCACATATCTTATTCGCAGAGCGGATCCTGACTGTTCACCCACAGGTCACGATCCGAGGAAAGTTGCTTCATCCTTAAACTTCTTTAGTTGTAGGGATTTTGAACATCTTCGTTCGTACACTGGCTGGAAGTCTTCCAGAGTGTTCTTTCGTCACTATGCGAAGCAAGTGCAGCAACTAAGAGGTTCTGTGGTAGCAGTGGGTTGCGTCGTTAACCCTGCTGTTTAACTCTGCGAGGAACAGTAGCTTAATTGGGACAATTAATTCCAGGGTGAGTATGTAGTCACATGCTGTACTACAAACTATGTGAGGGTACTGGGTGACCCACGTTGACTGTTCCACTTTCAAAGGTGAACCTAGCATAAGTGCAAACATGCGTGCCGAGCGTTTCTAACGCTAATGTGACTGATTAGTAATACAGACTTTTGACTTTGATACTTTGGTATCTTAAAAGTGGCTCCAATGTTTTTCTTTCAGACAAACAAGTTTCTGTTTACTCTCATACTTATGCTTAAAGTTTTGGTTATCCTCCTCTTATATATATATATATATATATATATATATATATATATATATATATATATATATATATATGAGTGTGGTTAACCTGTTTGTTTATTGTCTGTCAATAAACTGGTCCTTGAGAACCTTGCGTCTCCTTCACCTGTGAGCATTCATTCTATGTATATTTACCCGGGGATAATTCTAATAGAATGTTCCTTTATGCAAGCTAATATTGCATTGGTTTATGCTTTCCCTTAGCTGGAGGACTCCATCCCATAAAGGGATGGTGGCGGATTTACGAGTTTCCTCCTAAGCGGATATAAACCTTTGTCCAATACGTGTTTTGAGCGGAGGACTGGTCGATATTTCATATTGACACAGTGATTCTTTTCGAACTTTGCTTTACCTAGTATGGGGTGAGACCACTATACTCGCTTGCCTGGGGTTCATACTTAGATATATGTACTCTTCGAGACTTTCCCAGAGTCTAGTAAGACTCTTCCCTGTTGGGGGCAGGAAGCTCTATCATGGTTTATGATTAGTTGAAAAGATGTATGACGGTAACATCTTAGGTCTCTAGGTCGCGTCGACTGGGGGAAATACTTCTGAGGAGTACGGCACATTTTGAGAATCCACAGATACAGTAATGCTCTGGTATACTTCCATCAGGACGACATGGCTTGAGCCCAAAAAACGGATTTTGAGCGAAGCGAAAAATCTATTTTTGGGTAAGATGGCCATATCGTCCTGATGGACCCGCCCTTCCCTTTCTATGAAAGGGCCGTAGGACCCCTCCCTACATACAGTATCTGTAGCACCTCGTGTTTCGCTACAAGGAATGCAGATGGCGCCAGAATCGGCGCAGGGCACGCTTACGAAACGGGAGAAGAGAGGGCCTTACGAACGGCTCTCCCCTTTTCTTTCTCGTTTTCGTTTTCTTGCCATTTGACCCCTACGAAGTGTTAACTCTGTTCGGGGTACAGATTGCCATGTGGCGTGTCAAGAAT
Organism: Palaemon carinicauda; assembly: GCF_036898095.1. Taxonomy (NCBI): domain Eukaryota; kingdom Metazoa; phylum Arthropoda; class Malacostraca; order Decapoda; family Palaemonidae; genus Palaemon; species Palaemon carinicauda. Next base: position 12,059,541 of record NC_090767.1, read on the forward strand.
ACGTCCTCTGATTTATACGATATCCCTGGCTCTTTTATTAGAGATATTCGCTCCAGGAGTTAGAATTCTGGGTACCTTAAGGTAAATTCTCTGGGAATATCGCCGTAGTTGTAATATACCCTAGGAAGCTACCTTAGAGGAACTTCCATCAGGACGACATGGCCATCTTACCCAAAAATAGATTTTTCGCTTCGCTCAAAATCCGTTATATATGACATATCTGTTTTTGACGTTGTTAATAGTTTATATAGGACATATCTGTTTTGACGCTGTTACTGTTTTTAGAATGATATATTGTTAAATTATTCTCATCATTTATTTATATCCTTATTTCCTTTCCTCACTAGGCTATTTTTCCCTGTCGGAGCCCTCGGGCTTATAATATCTTGCTTTTCCAACTAGGGTTGTACCTTGGCTAGTAATAATAATAATAATAATAATAATAATAATAATAATAAACCAAAATTTCTCCATTTTTCTTAATTGTGTTGTCATTTGTGATTTTATTTCTCTTTAAATTATTATTGTTTATTAATTTTGATATTGTTTCTAAGCTTATCAGCTGGATAAACGTACGAAATTATCAATAAATTACTGAAAGGAAATGGTTAACAAATAATTTATGATAGTTTACGATGAATTATATTCCGTTTTCTATGGGAATCACTAAAGAATCTCGGTAGCACCTTTTGGAATGAATAAAAAATAAAAACTGCTTATTTAGATATTTTTTAAGTAGTTTTGTTGCATTTTTAGTGATGAAATAAATTTATATTATATAATAAATCATATAAATTACTATTTCATTCAAATTGTATTATATATTATTAAAATACTGTACAATATTTTGTATATATATAAAATTAACGGTTTCAATAATTTTTACTCAATTTCGTAATAAAATATTAAGCTAGGACTATAAAAAATATATGATAATATTCAAGAATAAATGTCTAATTTTCGTTATAAAATAAGAAATAGATTTAAAACGCTAAAATCATCTTATCTAAAAATCTTCTACAGCAAACGTCTCCATAAATAATAATATATTGGATATATAGTATTATGATCAAATTAAGTTATTTTTTATAAATATGACGATAAAAAAATATATATATATTAATATGATCATATAGGATGTAAGTTTATTGAGAGAATCACAAATTGATTATATCTATTGAAAGAAATTCAAAATAACACTTCCAGCTCGTTAACTTGCTGGAATGCAAGCAAGACCACCCTTTTACAATAAGCATAAACCTAATATATGTGAAATTGATAATAAAAAAGAACAAGAATTAATATTAATTATATATTAAACAATATTTTATCTAAAGCATTACAAAATATATATTAACTAGAAGAAATCATTAAAAGAACACTTATTGCTCGCTAACTCCCTTGAACATCAGGTCTACCCTTAAAAATAAGCCTAAAAAAACATAATATATGTGAAATTATTAGCTAAAATCAAGAAATAATATTAAATAGATGTTGATGAATATAATTTATTGAAATAATCACAAAATATATAATAATTGGAAGATTTATTTAAAAAGAACAGCTCCAGCTCGTTAAAATAATAAGCGTAAATAACATAATATATGTGAAACTAATAATAAAAAACAAGAATTAATATTTATTATATATTGAAAGATATAATTCTATCAAAAGCATTACAAAATATATGTTAATTAGAAGAAATAGTTAAAAAGAACACTGCTCGTTTCACTCGCTGGAACGCCAGCGATCAGCTGAGAAACAATAACAGTAATCAGAGTGACTCGGCGAAATGCGATAACGGTACGAAGCCTATTTTAACGAATTACGTCACTTTCCTGTAACTTCCTGTATCGTTACAGACACGGGAAAACTCCTGTACGTCATTTCATGTCTGTAACTTCCTGGTACAGGTCAGTTTCAACGTTATTTGTGTAATTGTTATGTCTAAAGTGATGGTGATTTAGACCACACCCTTCTACTATATGTGAGCTGGTGATGTTAGTCAAACAAGGCTAGTTTAAGCTATGTACAGTTGGCCTTCACTAATTCCGGCACACTGACGTCTCCTTAGCATGTCGTGAAGTGTACCGGAATTAGTGAAGACAGCTGTACATATTTTTTTTTACGATGTTTTTACTATTTTATCTTGTTTCTTTTCCTCTCGTTATTTTGAAGTTTATATACGAAAGAATTATTTTATTATTATTATTGTTCTTAAACTCCTGTTATTATTTTCCTTGTTTCCTTTCCTCACTGGGCTATTTTTCCTTAATGGGATCCTTATGAGTCTTATAGCATCCTGATTTTCCAATTAGGGTTGTAGCTTAGCCAGTAATAATAATAATGAATCAATTTTATTTATGAGGAAAATATTTTATATCTTTGAAATATGACATTATGAAGATAGATTTACAATTTACGAAATAGGATATTTATTGATAAACTGAGGATACTAGAGTCCTAAGGGGGTCACAACCTCCCCCATAGGTAAGTAGGTAAAAACATGGCTCCTAGGTTAGGTTAGGTTGCGGAACCTCGGGTTATGTGGTGCTCTTGCGTTTGATTCCCTGGGTGTATGTATAATGACGGTAGTTTAAGGGGGTTCGCAGGGGTCGTTAGCCCTCCCTTAAGTAGGTAAGGACATGGCTATTAGGTTAGGTTATGTGGTGTTCTCGTGTAGACGTTCTGCAGAAAAATGGCCACAGTTTATATTGTACAGCGTCCACATCTTACGAACGACTAGAAAAGGGGAAGAAAATTCCCATTTTCTATGCACCTGAGAGGAACTGGCCGCTGATATACAAAGGCTCCTGTTTCCCTATTTAAATGTGGTTTTTTTAGTCGTTACTTATGTAATTTAACAGTGAACGTCAATTTCAGATGGAGCACATTATTTACTACTAGAAAACCTATATTCTCTATCTGTTCGTTTCCGTTGCTGGGCGGAGGGATTTGCCTTTCCATTGGCACTTTCTTAGTTGTCTTCTCTAATCTAGTTCATTTATTTCCTTTACTCTTTTTTTTCCCTCATCGGGTATATATATTCTTTTCCTTCCTCTATTCCTTCTTCCTTAAACAGAACGTTTCCTAATATCTTCTTTTCCTCCTCTTTTCCATTTCCTCTTCTGTAGTTCTATTATTTTCCTTCTCTTGTCGCTGACATCAGGACAGTAAAGAGTGAAATAAAATAATTTTCTGACTTGATCTATAATTTTAACAATTTTACACAGAGTCCGTTCTAACCAACTACAAAGATCCTAGTTTTAAAATGGATATGATTTGAAAAATATAGGTTTTCCTCAAGTATTTCCTTTAAAATTGTTCAAAGTTCCATTAAATAAACAAGGAGCCCTTAATTAAAATTATTAGGAATATTGTACTACAGTACACATATATCCATTTCTGTAATGTATTTATACGGTAATTCTAAATTGTATTACAGGTAGGAAAACATTGTATGAAATGTTGCTTATATAACAGTAAAGAATAGGGTAAATGGCACTTTTCATCGCATGTTGTTACAAAAACATTATGAAAATAATAACCGAAGATAATATTCCTATTGTTCATGATTGTGTCTTTCCAGATAAGGGAGAATTAAGCCAGAGTGATTCAGTTATCTGCACTCTTAAATTCTCGCCTCGGAAAGATCATTCTTTACCCGAGGGGAAATTCTTGCGCCGTCAGAAGCGGAGACTTTAGCCATGGCCGCAACAAGCGTGGCAGACAAACGGGAATACTACGAGGAGCAGGAAAAGTAAGTACCGATGTTTAGAAGTGTTTAAGTTTATTTGGTAACGGATGTTTACTTATAACTTAAGACTGGGGAACTTTCAAAAGAAAGAAATGAGAAATGATTTAAATAAGTGCAAAATGAAAATCGAATTGACCGAGTATTTGTTCCTACGCAAATGCAAACCCTTTGATAGGAATGTGCTTTCAGAACTTTTAGACCTATACCTAGGTGGCGCTAGTTACTGCCTATTGGCAAGGAGACCCTACCGACCTGACATACCCCACTGGGCTCTCACTTTGTTTTCAATAGCTGTAGTTACTCAAGGGATACTTTCCACTTTGTAAAGTTAGAAGAGACTCTTTACTCATGGTAAGCAGCTCTTCTAGGGTGAAGGATACTCCAGAATCAAACCATTGTTCTCTAGTCTTGGGTAGTGCTAAAGTCTCCTTACCATGGTCTTCCACTATTTTGATTGCTTACTACTTCTCTTGTAGTTTATCTCTATTTCCTTTTCTCACTGGGTTACTTTTCCTCGTTGAAGGCCTTGGGCTTATAGCATCATGCTTTTCCAACTAGGGTTATAGCTTAGCTAGTAATAATAATGATAATTGCTTCTGGGGCTCTCAACTGGCTGTTTTAATCCTCTAGATAATTGGTTGGACAATCGTATTCTGCGAGGGTTTTCTGGAAAAAGAAACGTTTAGCAGTTTCTTGATAACTGTAGCAGTATTAGTTGTCGGTTTATTCGGCTGATTCCACTTTGTTGTTCCCTCTAGACAGTTTTTCTTTTCTTTGACAACGTAATCCTAAGAATATTGGAAGTCATTAGTATCGATGTGATCCGTTAAAGGAAAAAGTTTTTGCTGCCAACTTCTTTCCTTTTCTGTCTTCCCATTCCTGAACGTTTACCTGATTTTGCCGTTGTTGCTATTGTTGTTGTTGTTGTTGTTTTTATTTTTATTTTTTTTTCTCCCCAGTTGGAACATCGTCGTCAGCCTGAAAGACCTTTCAAGGAGAGCTGCAAGTTTCTCCTCCTCCTTTGCCTCAATCTCTCTTCTTCGTCTCTTCTCTCTGTAGGTCGGGATGAAGGGGTCCCAACCTTCATTTTCCTTCTATGAACTAGGAAGTTCAAGAAGACTGACCAATTCGAGATACTTACATAATGCTTACTTTTTCTTTTTCCTTCACCAAAGACAGAGAGAAGACAATGAACATGAGCGCACCCTCGTCCATTCACCCGAGGCTGGGATTCGCGCCCACTACAAGCTACTGTGCACGCTTGCACTCCTACAGGAGCTTGCCCTCAACTATGTGTGTTTACTCCTTGCACGCTCCCTTTTCTGCTCTCACTCTCTCCTGTGCATGTGCGAGCTTTTATAAGTGGAAGAATGGAAGTTCTCCAAGAGGACATTCTTAGAGTATCCCCTCACCTGTTCACACATCCGGAAAGTCCTGCCTGCAATTAAAAAGTGACGTTACTTAACTAGTGAGTGTGTGAGCAGGGCGACTAATCCACCCCTGCTAGTACCCCCCCACTAACTAGTGGTGGGTAGTTTTACTGTACTGTACCTGGGTAAAAAGTTTATTGGCTAGTTTTCAGCATTCACTGAAATAGTATCCACTGTAAAGAGCTCAATGTTTGTATAGTCTTTTTATTGTTTATATATGACATATCTGTTTTTGACATTGTTAATAGTTTATATAGGACATATCTGTTTTTGACATTGTTAATAGTTTATATAGGACATATCTGTTTTTGAAATTGTTAATAGTTTATATAGGACATATCTGTTTTGACGCTGTTACTGTTTTTAGAATGATATATTGTTAATTTATTCTCATCATTTATTTCCTTTCCTCACTGGGCTATTTTTCCCTGTTGGAGCCCTTGGGCTTATAGTATCTTGCTTTTCCAACTAGGGTTGTAGCTTGGCTAGTAATAATAATAATAATACATACATACATACATACATATACCAAAGGCACTTCCCCCAATTTTGGGGGGTAGCTGACATCAACAAAGAAACAAAACAAAAAGGGGACCTCTACTCTCTACGTTCCTTCAGCCTAACCAGGGACTCAGCCGAGTTCAGCTGGTACTGCTAGGGTGCCACAGCCCAACCTCCCACATTATCCACCACAGATGAAGCTTCATAATGCTGAATCCCCTACTGCTGCTACCTCCGCGGTCATCTAAGGCACCGGAGGAAGCAGCAGGGCCTACCGGAACTGCGTCACAATCGCTCGCCATTCATTCCTATTTCTAGCACGCTCTCTTGCCTCTCACATCTATCCTCCTATCACCCAGAGCTTTCTTCACACCATCCATCCACCCAAACCTTGGCCTTCCTCTTGTACTTCTCCCATCAACTCTTGCATTCATCACCTTCTTTAGCAGACAACCATTTTCCATTCTCTCAACATGGCCAAACCACCTCAACACATTCATATCCACTCTAGCCGCTAACTCATTTCTTACACCCGTTCTCTCCCTCACCACTTCGTTCCTAACCCTATCTACTCGAGATACACCAGCCATACTCCTTAGACACTTCATCTCAAACACATTCAATTTCTGTGTCTCCATCACTTTCATTCCCCACAACTCCGATCCATACATCACAGTTGGTACAATCACTTTCTCATATAGAACTCTCTTTACATTCATGCCCAACCCTCTATATTTTACTACTCCTTTAACTGCCCCCAACACTTTGCAACCTTCATTCACTCTCTGACGTACATCTGCTTCCACTCCACCATTTGCTGCAACAACACACCCCAAGTATTTAAACTGATCTACTTCCTCAAGTAACTCTCCATTCAACATGACATTCAACCTTGCACCACCTTCCCTTCTCGTACATCTCATAACCTTACTCTTACCCACATTAACTCTCAACCTCCTTCTCTCACACACCCTTCCAAATTCTGTCACTAGGCGGTCAAGCTTCTCTTCTGTGTCTGCTACCAGTACAGTATCATCCGCAAACAACAACTGATTTCCAAATTTGTCCTTTTAAATATTAAACTTAGCCGGTGATTATATAATAGCTGACGTCTCGGACGGCTCGACAGAAACACAAAACTCGCGAGCGATCGCCGTGAAGGTTGCGGGTGTGCCCACCAGCGCCAACTATCGGCCAGATACCGCATATACATGTAAACAGCCTCAGTTCTTCTCTGTCGGTCTTGTCGACAAGTTGATTCCGCTCGCTGTTAACCTGGAGTTTTTTCGTCATTCTTGGTGAAGTACTTCTTTTTGGTTTTGAGCTTTCGCAGTGACATGTGTTTTTCTCTTTAATTAAAACTCTTGAACCCTTTTTTGGATAGCATTTATTGTTGATGACTTTGGATTGTTTTTGGATTTTCTTGGGCTTTTCAAAATGGCTGACCCTTCTCCTATTCCTAAATTTCGTAAATGTAATGCTAGGGATTGTAACAAACGTCTTCCAAAGGCCTCTCTCGACCCACATACCGTGTGTTCTAATTGCTGGGGTAAAACCTGCCAATTAGGAGATCGGTGTGATGAGTGCGTGGTACTTTCGGAATTCGACTGGCTAGAGTTTGATAAATATTCTCGTAAGCTTGAGAGAGATAGGGTGAGGAGAAGCTCCTCTAGGTCGTTGAATTTTTCCTCCTCCCATGCCCCTGAACCTAATCCTTCCCCTGTAGTAGTTGTACCTGAACCTTCTACTAGCACTCATGAACCATCTATGCGGGATATGTTGCTTGCCATTCAAGCTTTGGGCGAGAGAGTTGAGTCCTTAGCATCGGACCGTAATCAACTCATGGCGGATGTGAATGTGTTAAAGTGTCAAAGTGCCAATTCAGAAAATCTTGGGGATAAAGTGATTAGTGCGCAAAGTGTTTTCAGTGTTGCGACCGAGGGTTCGTCTGTTCGTGCTTGTCGTTCTCCTAGTCCGAGACCTCTTTCAGGCTCCCATGCACCAGGGAGAAGTAATGTCGTAGGACTTAAGGGGACTAGAGGCTTTAACCAACGAACAGACGTTCCCTCTATGGTATCGGGCGTATCTCGTCAAGACCGCACCTACCATAAGACGAGCGAGGCTGTTTTCTCCTCGTCATCCGAAGGCTTCTCGCGAAAGAAACCTTGGAGCAAAGTTTCTAGACCCTTAAAGCGGAAGTCAGTCCCTTCAGGACAAGTCCAGCGTCCTGGCTGTAGCCATTGGGACAGCTCTGACCCTGTGCAGTCATCGGAAGACTGCTCGCCGCCTAAACGAAAGCGTAACACGGGCTCCGAGAGTCTCAGTAAAGGCATTGTTTTGCCGTCATAGACGTTACCATCGTCTCGGCCCGTACCGACTCCCGTTGATCCTAAATGGGTTGTCCTGCAGGATATGCAGAATAAGCTTGCCTCCCTTATGGAGGAGTATACCGTTGAGCAGGTTCACGATGATCCTCGCCGTTACGCTGATCGAGATCCTGGCCGTCAGCCGCCCAAACAAGCCTTTACTCGTCCTGTTGACGTTACGAAACGTGATGTCGGTAGTTTGTCACGTCAGTCACGTGACTTGGAGCCTCACTCGATGCAGTCCCGTGTTGACTTTCAGCCGCTGCCGCAATCTCGTGTTGACGTTCAGCCGCTACCGCAAGCTCGTGTTGACGTTCAGGATGTTCGCCAACCAGCTCAGTTGCCTTGTTTTGACGTTGAGCGTCAAGCACCGCAGTCAAGGGTTGTTTTAACTGCTCAATCTAGGCAGTCAAGGCAGTCTCGACTTGACGTCGAGCGTCCATCAACTCCTGTTGTTGTTGCTGGTCAGTCCTTTCAGCAGTTACATGACTTAGCTTCCTTGACTGCTTCTGATGCTCCTTTGCGTGTGGACTTTGCTTGTCAAGCATTGCCACCGCGGCAGGTCTCTCCCTTACTTGAGACTCATCAATTGTCGGACGAGGTTCCTTCAGATGAGGATGTTGCTGATCCTCCGCCTACTGATAATCCTTTGGATGTTTTGTCAGACGTTGAAGAGCCTAAGGCTGCGCAACCTTCTATGGACTTTAAGAAAATCATGATGATTTTTAAGGATCTTTTCCCAGACCATTTTGTTACTGCTGCTCCTCGTTCGCCTCCGTCAGAGTTTGCGCTAGGCTTAGCTGCTGCCAAGCATTCTTTTACTAAGCTAGTGCTCTCTCGCTCTTCTAAGAGGGCTTTACGTCTACTAGGCGACTGGTTGGTTACCAGGAAGAGTTTGGGGAAGACGGCCTTTGCCTTCCCTCCTTTTAAACTAGCTTCTAGAGCGAGCGTCTGGTATGACACGGGAGAAGTTCTCGGCTTGGGAGTCCCTGCCTCTGCCCATGGTGACTTCTCAAGCCTCGTAGACTCTCCCCGTCGCCTGGCCATGAGACGCTCTAAAATTTGTTGGTCCTCCTCGGACCTTGACCATCTCCTTAAAGGGGTTTACAGGGCCTTCGAAGTTTTTAACTTTTTAGATTGGTCTCTAGGAGCATTAAGCAGGAAGATCTCGTCTGCCGACCAGGATGTTTCCGTGCTTATTATGTCTTGTATGGACAAAGCCATCCGCGATGGCTCCAATGAGCTCGCTGCCACCTTTACGTCTGGAGTCCTGAAGAAGAGGGAAACCCTTTGCTCTTTCCTTTCAGCAGGAGTTACTCCCTGTCAAAGGTCGGAGCTTCTCTTTGCCCCCTTATCGGCTGCCTTGTTTCCTCAACAGCTGATCAAGTACATTGCTGCTTCGCTTGTACAGAAGGATACACATGACCTGATGGCTACTTCTGCTCGCAAGGGAGCTCCTTCTTCTTCTTTTGTTGTGAGGCCCAGAATTGATACTCCTGCCACTAGGTTTATCCCGCCCTTTCGTGGCAGAGCCCCCAGCAGGGGAGGCGCTCGTGCCGACGGAAAGAGAGGCAAGAGGAGAGGATCCAAGTCCTCCCGTGGCAGAGTCTGACTGCCCACGTCCTCAGACAGCGGTAGGGGCCAGACTGAACAACTTCTGGCAGGCCTGGGAGAAGAGGGGTGCAGACCAAGAGTCTGTGTTGTTGCTCAAGGAGGGGTACAAAATACCTTTTGTACGCAGACCTCCTCTAGTAACAGTTCCTCTAGACCTCTCTCCCAGGTATCGAGAGGAGTCAAGAAGACAAGCTCTACATCAGCAGGTGTCTCTGTTGCTAGAGAAGGGAGCGGTGGTGAAAGTCTCGGACCTTCAATCACCGGGATTTTACAACCGTCTCTTCCTAGTCCCAAAGCATACGGGAGGTTGGAGGCCAGTGCTGGACGTCAGTGCGCTCAACGTTTTTGTTACAAAAACAAAATTTACGATGGAGACCACGAAGTCCGTCCTAGCAGCGGTCAGAGAGGGAGACTGGATGGTCTCTCTCGACCTGCAGGATGCGTACTTCCACATTCCTATTCACCCAGATTCTCAACCGTATCTGAGGTTTGTTTACAGGAATGTGGTGTACCAGTTTCGAGCACTGTGCTTCAGCCTCAGCCCTGCTCCTCTCGTGTTTACGAGGCTCATGAGGAATGTGGCAAAATTCCTTCATTTATCGGGAATTCGAGCCTCCCTGTACTTGGACGACTGGCTTCTCAGAGCATCGTCCCGTCATCGCTGTCTGCAGGACCTTCACTGGACGTTGGGTCTGGCAAAGGAGTTGGGACTGTTGGTAAACTTAGAAAAGTCTCAACTGATTCCATCCCAGACGATTCTCTATTTGGGGATGGAGATTTGCAGTCTAGTTTTTCGGGCTTTTCCGTCTGCCACCCGAATAGAGCAAGCCCTGCTCAAAGTCCGACTCATGCTGAAAAAAGACCGTTGTTCAGTAAGAAGTTGGATGAGCCTCGTAGGGACTCTGTCATCCCTGGAGCAGTTTGTCTCGCTAGGGAGACTTCACCTTCGCCCTCTCCAGTTCCATCTAGACTCACACTGGAACAAGAGCAAGACTTTAGAAGCTGTGTCAATCCCGGTTTCCGAGCCAGTAAAAGCATGCCTGAATTGGTGGGACAGCAACATAAGTCTTCGAGAGGGTCTGTCCCTGGCAGTCAAGAACCCAAACCACGTGTTGTTCTCAGACGCGTCGGATTTGGGTTGGGGAGCGACTCTGGACGGTCGGGAATGTTCGGGTCTTTGGACGTCGGATCAGAAGAGCATGCACATCAACGGCAAGGAGCTGTTAGCGGTTCACTTGGCCTTGATGAGTTTCGAGAGCATTCTTCGAAACAAAGTGGTAGAGGTCAATTCAGACAACACCACAGCATTGGCGTACATCTCCAAGCAAGGAGGCACTCACTCCCACACACTGTTCGTCATCGCAAGGGACCTCCTCATCTGGTCAAAAAATCGAGGCATCTCCCTGTTGACAAGATTCATCCAGGGGGACTTGAACGTCTTGGCAGACTGTCTCAGTCGGAGAGGTCAGGTGATCCCCACGGAATGGACCCTCCACAAGGACGTGTGCAAGAGTCTTTGGGTGACTTGGGGTCAACCCTCCATAGACCTCTTTGCCACCTCGTTGACCAAAAGGCTCCCGACCTATTGCTCGCCAGTCCCAGATCCAGAGGCGACCCACATAGATGCGTTTCTACTGGACTGGTCTCACCTGGACGCGTACGCATTCCCACCGTTCAAGATCGTCAACAAGGTACTGCAGAAGTTCGCCTCTCACGAAGGGACAAGGTTGACATTGGTTGCTCCCCTCTGGCCCGCGAGAGAGTGGTTCACAGAGGTACTTCAATGACTGGTAGACGTTCCAAGGAGTCTTCCTCTAAGGATGGATCTCTTACGGCAGCCCCACGTAAGGGATCTTCATCAAAGCCTCCCCGCGCTTCGTCTGACTGCCTTCAGACTATCGAAAGACTCTCAAGAGCTCGAGGCTTTTCGAAGGAGGCAGCCAGAGCGATTGCGAGAGCTAGGAGAGCTTCTACCATCAAAGTATACCAGTCGAAGTGAGAAGTCTTTAGAGACTGGTGCAAGTCATCATCCATTTCCTCTTCCAGTACCTCTGTAGCCCAAATTGCAGACTTTCTCCTACATCTGAGAAATGTTCGCTCCCTCTCAGCGCCCACTATTAAGGGCTACAGGAGCATGTTGGCATCTGTATTCAGACATAGAGGCTTAGATCTTTCCAATAATAAAGATCTCCAAGATCTCCTTAAGTCTTTCGAGACCTCTAAGGAGCGTCGTATGGCAACTCCTGGATGGAACTTAGACGTGGTCCTAAGGTTCCTAATGTCCGACAGGTTTGAGCCATTACATTCAGCCTCCCTGAAGGATCTCACCCTCAAGACGCTTTTCTTAGTGTGCTTGGCTTCGGCTAAAAGGGTCAGTGAGATCCATGCCTTCAGTAGGAACATCGGCTTTTCCACAGATAAAGCCACATGTTCACTTCAGCTTGGTTTCTTGGCCAAAAATGAACTGCCTTCTCGTCCTTGGCCTAAGTCATTTGATATACCTTGCCTGTCAGAGATCGTAGCTTGAAAGAGTACTGTGTCCAGTTAGAGCTCTTAAGTTTTATTTAGCTCGTACCAAATCCTTACGAGGTGGATCTGAGGCCTTGTGGTGCTCAGTTAAGAAACCATCATTGCCTATGTCAAAGAATGCTTTGTCGTATTTTATTAGATTTTTAATCCGAGAGGCTCATTCTCACTTGAGTGAAAAAGACCGTTGCTTGCTTAAGGTTAAGACACACGAAGTAAGAGCTATAGCAACTTCCGTGGCCTTTAAGCAAAACAGATCTCTGCGAAGCATTATGGACGCGACCTTTTGGAGAAGCAAGTCGGTATTCGCGTCATTTTACTTAAAAGATGTCCAGACTCTTTATGAGGACTGCTACACACTGGGTCCATTCGTTGCAGCGAGTGCAGTAGTGGGTGAGGGTTCTACCACTACATTCCCTTAATTCCAATATCCTTTTAATCTGTCTCTTGAAATGTTTTTAATCTTGTTTTGGGTTGTACGGAAGGCTAAGAAGCCTTTCGCATCCTTTTTGATTTGGCGGGTGGTCAAATGTCATTTCTTGAGAGCGCCCAGATTAAGGGTTTTGATGAGGTCCTGTTGTATGGGTTGTCGCCCTGGATACTTCAGCTCCTGGGAGTCTTTCAGCATCCTGAGAGGATGGCTGGGCTTCGTGAGGAAAGCGGACTAACAAAGCAGAGTAATCGTCAGAGTCAGCTTCCTTACCAGGTACCTATATTTATTTGGGTTTTGTTATGATATAACTGTCAAAAACTCTAAGCATATACACCGTAAACTGTATTAATACTGGTCTCTACTCACCACCATGGGTGTGAATCAGCTATTATATATTCACCGGCTAAGTTTAATATTTAAAAATGATATTTTGATTATAAAATAAATTTTTGAATATACTTACCCGGTGAATATATAAATTAAAGGCCCTCCCTTCCTCCCCGATAGAGACCCAGCGGAATGAGAAGAACTGGAGCTGTTTACATGTATATGCGGTATCTGGCCGATAGTCGGCGCTGGTGGGCACACCCGCAACCTTCATGGTGATCGCTCGCGAGTTTTTGTGTTTCTGTCGAGCCGTCCGAGACGTCAGCTATTATATATTCACCGGGTAAGTATATTCAAAAATTTATTTTAGATCAAAATATCATATTTTACTACTCCCTTAACTGCCCCCAACACTTTGCAACCTTCATCCACTCTCTGACGTACATCTGCTTCCACTCCACCATTTGCTGCAACAACACACCCCAAGTACTTAAACTGATCCACCTCCTCAAGTAACTCTCCATTCAACATGACATTCAACCTTGCACCACCTTCCCTTCTCGTACATCTCATAACCTTACTCTTACCCACATTAACTCTCAACCTCCTTCTCTCACACACACTCCCAAATTCTGTCACTAGTCGGTCAAGCTTCTCTTCTGTGTCTGCTACCAGTACAGTATCATCCGCAAACAACAACTGATTTCCAAATTTGTCCTTTACAACACGTACCTTACAGCCTACACTCATGTGCTAAATGTCTCTGCAAGTGAAGGAGTTCATTGCATGAGAACATCTGTTCATTTTGTGGTATATTACATGAGGCATATTGTTCTTGAGGTTATACAAACCTTTCATCTTTTTCATCAAAAGTATTGTCTCTGCCAAAGGTGAGATCTCTATTGGATCATTAACAACTCAGTTTGGTAATAACAGACCGGTAAGGGAACTCACTCACTCGCTCGTCTGACTATGTCAAGGTCAATTTGGCTTTGGCCACATCAAGGGTTGATGTAGATGCTGCTGTTCTTACCTCTCTCCTGCTGTTGACTCTATCTTTTTTATTTATTCCTTTGGATAATTCATTTCCTGACTGTTCCACTTTGCTATGGAAGGGGTAACAAAAGTCCAGGCAAGCCAGTTGTAGTCGTGGGGACTTGATCCCCGAGGACACGACCTCTCTCTTGGGATAGGTGGATGGTACCCGTGTGGTTCCCGCAGAGCCATGGTAATGGTACTGGCCATTCTGGTAGCCCAGTAGCTGTGCCCTGGTGGGTTATGCTGTCAACCCCTGTCACTCCAACAACACCAGTAGCGAGGCTAGAGGGCCGGGTAGCCTTTGCTGATCCGTCTACTCCGGTAGTCGGCCGGAACAGATGGGAGCTTGTCTTTTGGTCTGTTTTCAGGCATGATGAGAAAGTTGTTGCGGCTTCCTGCTTTCGCATAGACTTACTTTGGGAAGAGAAGGTGGCACCATTTGATGACATGGTAGAGGTTTTGTGGAGAATGTGGGTCGAAGGGCTTTTTTATTGTGCCCATGGACACGATACCATTCGTGTCCTTCAACCCTGACCTGTGGTGCTGGGTTTACTGTGTCCTGAGTCTAGAGCCACGCTGTCCCGTGCCGGAGTTCTCCTTCCATGGCCCTGTGCTTGCCAGGCCTTTGTCTTCTCCAAATTATGTGCCTGGTTCTGTCCTTGGGATGGAATAGATGTAATCATGAGAAGAAGCAGACTCCGTAGCATGTGGCACCACCTTCCTTCGCTGCAGCGGACGACAGCACTCCAGGGCAGGAGGTCGTGGGGATGTTGGCCTGCGGTTTGATGCCCACGGAGGCTGCCTACCCTGAGTTGGAGAGTTCTTTCCTGGAGGTCATGGCACTCATCGCGAATGTAACAGGGGGAGGCTACGGTGGTTCCACCAGCGGGGAGGACATCGGTTGTCTATCGGCATTTCGGTGGCCCTCTTGAATCGAAGCCCTGGTTGGCCTTGCATTGGACCAGGTGGATAGTCAGATCTGTGGATCTGGAAATTTGTTTGGTTCAAGCAGGTCCAACAAGATAACAGGATCTTGCTCTCTAGGCTACGGAAGTTTTTTCATGCCAAAGAATGCCACGTCTTAGCCGGAGTTTCCACTCTGAAGGGGGCCCTCCCTTTATAGAGACTCAAGGCTGAAGGTACGTCCTTATTGAGTGCTGAGTTGACGGTCACTTAAGTTCAGGATGGAAAAAGTAAGGTCTGTGCTGTCTTCCATCAGAGAGGAAGACTTCAGGCTTTCCGTAGATCTGAGAGATGCATACTTTCAACTGCCTGTTCATCTGACTTCTTGGAAGTACCTCCACTTCTCCCTCAATGGTACGGTGTACCAGTTCAAGACTGTCTCAGACTATGTGTGGCTCCCCAGGTGTTCACTCAGGTGTACATTGTGGTAGCCGCTGGGACCCACTCGTGAAGGATGAGACTGCTGGTGTATCTCAACGACTGGTTGATCCTGGCCTCTTCAAAGAGACAGTTGCTTCAGAATCGAGATCAACTTTTTGCACTTTGCCACGATCTGGGGATTGCGGTAAACTGGGAAAAGTTAAAATGGCATACCCAAGCAGAGGGTGTGAAGTACCTGGGCATGCTGATAGACTTGGCAGCAGCAGACATTTTCCCATAGACGATGGCATCGGCAAGCTTGGGGAGGTTGCACGACTGTTCCTGTCAAAGACAGTTGCTCCAGTTTAACATTGGCAACATCTCAGACATCGGTCTGTATAAGAGTAGCTTATTCTCCTAGGGTTTTTCCACCAGATATCCCTTCAGTAGTGCCTGAAGGATCACTGGGTAGCAAGCAATCATCTCCCGTTACCTCTTGTGCCAGTATCACAGGAGGTCCGAAACGATCTTGCCGGGTGGCTCGACAAGAACAATCCTCATCAGGAAGTGCCACTCGACTTCTTAAGTCCGAATCTTCATCTGTTTTTGTATCAGGAGTGTGGTCCAAGGAATACAGGCATCTGCACATCAACGTCCTCGAGATGCGAGTGTCTTTCCTCTGTCTGCAAGTGTTCCAAGAAAGTTTGAGGAAGCACTTGGTAGTGCGAGTAAGAAGGCATGTTCTAGCGCTTCCCTCTGCAAGTTTGTGAAGCAGATGCTTATTTGGGCAGGGTTTCACCCTGTAGCATTGTCAGCAAGGTGCATTCTGGGCAAGATGAATGACCTAGTCCACACATTCAGCCATCAGGGCCAGGCTGCAGGAGCAGAGTGGTCTCTACAGCCTTTCGTGGAGGAAAGGCTTCTTGCCCTGTGGGGTTCACTGGGGATCAACCTGTTTGCGATCCATGGGCAGTGTTTGAAGAAGCCTGGCAACACCTCTGCGATCTCATGGACATTTACACCTTTCCCCCATTCACCCTGATTTGGCCAGTAATCACTAGGGTGTTGATTATGACAGGAATCGGAATGACCTTGGTGGCTCCAAGATGGCCACAGGCCAAGTTGTATCCTGATCTGCTAGCTCTTCTGGTTGAGGTCCCAAGAGAACTACCCTTATGGCCACCTCTTCTTTGTCGGCCACACCTGCACAGTTACCACTCGCCCTTAGAGTCTGTATCTCTTCACTGTTGAGCATCTCCTTTGAGCAAAAGGCTTTTCACGAGACATTACACATGAGATGTCTAGTTATCTCCAGAGGTCCACTGCATCCGTCTACCAGGCTAAGTGGGCCATATCCTGTGATTGGTGTCGTAGAAAGGGATTTCTTCGTCTTCCTTCATCGGGAAAAACATCTCTCAGTTGTAGCCGTCAAAGGGTACCTCCAGGCCTAGAGTGTGGTGTATACACTGGAAGATATAATCCTCTTGGCTTTTCAGGAGCTGTCAATGTTCATGAGGAGCTTCAAACAATCTTGCCCACCCTGGGATCTTAGGCCCCTGTAGTGGGATGTGACCCTGGTAATCAGGTTTCTTACACGTACCCCATTCGAGCCCTTGAGGAGGACTGAATCAGAAAGGGATCCGACCTCGAGACATTCGTCCTACCTGCCTTACTGTCGACTAAGGGAGCGAGCGAGTTGCACGGTATTTTTTACGTAGCCAAGGAGGTCTCCTTTAGTTTTGTGCCTAATTTGTGGCAAAGATAAAGGATCTGGCGGCATAGGACCCCAGGTGTGAATCCTCCATCCCCTCCCCCCAGGAGATGTCAGGTGGTGGTGAAGACGAGAGGATCTCGTATTCCGTAAGGTCTCTTGGGTGTCGTATGAAGAGAACCCCACACCTCAGGCCGGAGTGTAGGAATCTCTTCGTTGGGTTTGGCAGATCTAAAAAAGAGCTGTCAGGGAACACGGTGTCTTTTCTGGCTTCGTGAGCCTCAACAGAGAGCTTACTCTCTGTCAGATGAAGTCAGGGGTATTGCCCCAACTCTCCCTACTTTCAAATGAAACCGGTCAGTGGGCCAGGTGAGGAAGGCAGGTGTCAGGGAAGGCAGACCACCTTCACATCCTTCTACATGAGAGTATGTATCCGCAAGTCTCTTGAGTTCTTGATACTTGGATCTGTGGTGGCTGTTCAAACCGTTGTGTAGTAAGCCCAGCTCCCTTATGAGGACAGATTGCATCTCGTCTATGGTATCATTTTAACAGAAGTTGGAAGTGAATGTAGTATAACTGTCTCTTCTCCTTTTTTCTTCTGCCTCTCTTGTGGGGTCAGCGATTGAAGTGCTGCAAGCTGGTCAGACAAGATGCTGGTGAGTAGCACTTCAAACTTCTGTGTAACCAAAGAGGTAAATCTCCCCATTCTTCATGTGAGTTTTGAGATGGCGAATCTAATACCAACCCATTACTCATTTTCCTGGTGTTGGACTCTTGCTGATATGTCATTTTGGGGAAGTGTCTCTTTGATTTGGTACAAAACAGAAATATGTACGTCCCAGGACCTACCAGTTTGTCATCCCTACGATAAACGGATAGGAGGCCATAGTGTCTCTGCTTTGCTTCTCCACAGAACAAGCCTTGAAGACATTCAGGGAAGATACAGAATCCTCCAGGGGGTTCTGAGGGGCCATCTGACCATCCAAGCAGGCAGTGAGTCTCCATAAGCAAAGGACGAGGGTTTGTATGTCACAGGGGAACAAACCATCCCTCTGAGTCCTGGGTTGAAGCAGCAAGATTGAATAGAGAAGCGACTGTGGAAGGGGAGGGGCTTTGCGATGCTCATTATCCACTTCAACAACTGATTCCAGCTCGCGCCAAAGTGATCTCCCAAATTGGACTCAGGTTTTTATGAATAGGAAAAATACAAATTACTTTTAAGATTTGTTATATTTTATCATTGGTCGATTATGAATTTCGTTTTTATGTATTTTTGAGACTACCTTTTGATTGCTGGAAAAAATGTTCCCATTATCATCTGTGTTCTGTTTTTGGAATTATTTTCAATTTTGGTTTCAGTGAGCATTGTTTGAGATTGATTGACAATTGAGCAAAAGATTATGTTTTCATCTGCAATGATTATTGATCTCTGATAGAAACTACGTATTATTCAGACTCATTTTCTTCCAGCCCGTCCTGGCTTTACCTGTTCCCGTACAAGATGGTACATTGGTCGTTGTCACGTCCATCGTGGATGGCCGCTGCTGCGTACGCAAGAACGGGTAGCGTCCCGGAAGGCGTCGATGACAGGTCTGGTTTGCGTCAGTCAAGATCAGCTGGCTGATGTCTCTGGCCATTCCTCCTCCTCTGGGCCAGTTTAGAAGAAGTCTGAAGAGAGAAGGCCTGTTGTTTCAAGAGATGTCAGTGATGGGGTTTACTCCCTTGTCATCTACATGGTCTCCAAGGTGAGTCGTGTCTCCTCGTATTCTCTTGCGCTTCTAATTTGTTCCGTAACTAGAATACAAACCTTAGCTATTTAATATGGGTTATTACTATCGGCGTTGCTGAAATGACGAGCCACTAATTTTTAACGAGGGTTTACTACCCACACCTCCAGTTAGTGGGGGTAGGGTAGGGTAGCTTGCTACCCCCCCCCTCTCACACCTGTGCTTGAGCTCACTTTGCTCTTGGCTCGGATGGTAGTCGGACGTGTCCGCTCTCATCCTCGCCGTCATTTGGCTGCCATTTAATTTTTTTGTCTTTTTCTTTTTCTAGTTCAGTTTGTGAAGTTGGCCTCTGTGATTATGTGCACCTGCCCTGTGTTTCCCGACCGCCCCTGTGGAACATTCATGTCGGCGGTCGAGACTGATCCTCACGCCCTTTGCCCTTCTTGTAGGGTCCAACAGTGTGATAGCAACAACAGGTGTAGTGAGTGCAGGGAGTGGTCTACCTCTCAGTGGGAGAGGTTTTCGCGACGATGGAAGAAGTCCAAACGGGATATTTCTCCTTCGAAGGTTTCTTTGAAAGGAGAAAAACCCAAGGACTCTTCTTCCGGTGCCCAAACCTCCTCGGAAGCTCCCACTCGGTCGGTCTCTTTCGAGAGACCGTCGAGTGGTAGCATAGACCGAAGCACTGTTTACCAATCTCGGGGCTCGAGAGATGACGTTGCTTCCCCTAGCGAAGCAGCTCCACCTATCCCCCCGGGGGAGGATATGTCACTAACCCCCCTTTTTCAGCTTTGGTCCTCCTTGGGGCTTACAGGTTCGCCCTCCAAGGAGGTTTTGCTTAACTACATCCGATTGGGTGCCGCCGTCGAGCAATCGCCGCCGTCACCGGCAGAGGTTGATCCTCTGTCTCTTGTCGACGTTGTAGTCTCAGAGGTATCCAATGCGGTATCACCCATCACCTCTGCCTTTTCAAACCCTACAGTTGCTGACGGCTTAGTTTCTCCCGTCTCTGTTCAACCTACGAGAGAGAAACTAAGTCCATCGCCAGTCTCTCCTGCTGGTGTTTCTTCCCCTCGGGGGAGTTCACTTACAGAGACTCCTCTTCGGAGGACTGCAGAAGGTCAGCTTGCTGATCCAACGGCCCCCAGAGGACGCAATCGTCGGAAGGCATCTTCGCCAAAAAGGCCTTCCTTTAACTGCGGTGAGGAGGCGCCTCTTTGGTTCATCACCTTCGTTGCAGTCTACCACAGAGGAGCCTCGAGACCGATCACCTATCACTGTTCCTGCACTGGTCCTGGACCTTTCTGCAGATCGTTCGCAAACTCCTTCAGTGGAAGGTCGTCCTTTTAAAGGACACGTCGACCTTCCACCTGATAGACCTGCCCACCTGCCGTCACCTTTTTTTACATAGGTCTAACAAGGCTTCACCGGAGCGCGCTAAGGTGCGCCAATCAGATACGCGCTATGCGCCAACGAAACCTGACGAGCGCTCTTTAGTAACTCGTCAGGCCCCATCTCTAAACCCTAACACAGGGCATCAAGGGCGTATGCGCCAACACGCGCACACGTCCCAACAGGAGCATAGCTCCATCACGCGCTACGCGGGCCCTCAAGCACATACTCGCCCATGTTCTTCTGCGCGCCAGATCTTGCTTGAGCCTAAGTGCAAACATTCCCCTACACGCTCGCGCCCAGCTGTGCGCCAATTCTCACCTGCGCGCCGTCAACGTCTTACGCGCCAGCGCTCTCCTACACGCCAGCGCTATTCCGCGCGCAATCAGTCTCCTGCCCACGCTCGAACGCGCCCAACAGCTAACTCTCCTGCGCACCAACGATCTACTGATCTGGGCGCTGCTGGAAAGTCAACAAAGCTGGCTTCTCCCACACGCCAACTAGTACCATCGTGCCAGCCTTCTCCTGCATACATCTGCGAAGATACGCGCGCGCGCCCCGCACGTTCTCGCCTATCCTCTCCAACGGATTCGCGCCAACGTTCTATCGCGCGCCCACGCGCCTCACATGTTTCAACTGCGCGGCCGCGTGCTAGGGATCTTTCTCCTGCGTGCGCGCCCTACGACTGATACAGGCACGCATGAACTCTCACCCGCGTGCCCGCGCACTCAACGTATTGATCCTACGCGTCCGTGCGCTAATACTCTTCCGCGCGCGTGTGTATGCACCAATGGTCTCCCGCACGCTCGCTCGCGCACCAACAGTCTCCCGCCCACGCTCCCGATCGCCCACAGTCTCCTGCGTGCCCACAGTCTCCCGCGCGCCCACAGTCTCCCGCGTGCCCACAGTCTCCCGCGTGCCCACAGTCACAGTCTCCCGCGCGCCCACAGTCACAGTCTCCCGCGCGCCCACAGTCACACACTCCCGCGCGCCCACAGTCACAGTCTCCCGTGCGCCCACAGTCACAGTCTCCCGTGCGCCCACAGTCACAGTCTCCCGCGCGCCCACAGTCTCCCGCGCGCCCACAGTCTCCCGCGCGCCCACAGTCTCCCGCGCGCCCAAGCAGTCTCCCGCGCGCGAGACTGCTGAACTACACACGGCAAAGTCGCCATCGCCTCATTCCCCTCCCCGCAAGCGCATACCACCGCCCAGTGTGGGAGAAGGGAAGCATCTAGAAGGGTCCAGGATTCCAAAGCCATCACAGGTGAACCCACCAATGATGAGGACTCCTCCCAGGGATCCTTCAATTCCTGTCCCTTCAAAGGGTATATCTGACAGCGCATCTGTCAGCCAATAGCCCTGGTTCAGTGCACTGATCAGAGCCATAACGCAGGCTTTCAAGCTTGTCCTCTCTTAATTAGGGCACAGATCCATGGCTGCTTCTACCCTTTTGAAGAGAAAAAGAGGAGTTCCAGACGCGGTAACTTCCCCAAGGGCGAAACTGACTCCACGCAGACCTTTGAGGCAGGTTCCTTCTTTTCCCCAGACTGCCTCTACTTCCTTTTCGGACGAAGATTTCCCGTCCCCAGGGGAATCACGCGAAGAGGGACTTTCCCCCATCGCACCAACGGGGGAAACCTCTCCTCGCGCCGAGGTGTCTACTCAGTCGGGGATTGAAAGGAACATGCCACCCTCGTCAATGTTGGAGTCCTACATCCTTCCAAGGAAGGAATCCAAGGACTCCAAAACATTGCCGAAGTCCTCTACTAAGAATAGGATGGAGCCAGCTAGCCAATCAAGGAACGTCCGTGACTCTCCCCAAGAAGAGCCTTTGGGGACAGAAGGAGACTTCGCTGCAAGTCCTACAACAGGAGGAGACCAGCAAGAGTCAGAACATGCGTTTTGGCAAGGTCTGATTCGAATGAGGGCTCTGAACGGGTTTTCCGACCCAGAGATCCCTATTCGAGAGGGAAAAGACACGGTCTTGGACCGTGTCTTTGCTACTCAGAAACCCTCCAAGACCAGTGCAGCACTGCCCTGGTTGAGAGTACCAGGGATAATATCTCATAACAGCTCTCCGAGATGTCCTCCTCCAACCGTTCCGGTGCCACCAACAAGCTCCTCACACCTCCTCACGTACAACAGAGGTGTCATGACACTGGCAATTCATTTAAACATTAGTATTCAAGAGGTGGGGTACACAAAGTTGAATTTGTATTGAGCAATGTATTTTCACAATAAATCATACACAGGTGTGAACACTTTTAATCAAGTCTAAGAATTTCAATTTTGCAATGTTATTAGATAAAATACGTGCTCTTCATTTCATGGTAGCGATTTACAAAAGACAACTTGGGAGAAAAATGGTCAGGGGACGAAGACTTAACATTTACGTCAGTACAGTTTTCAAAGGCAATATAAAAGTCCAAGATTAAGTCTAAAAATGAGGGTTTTGGTTATGACGAGCAAAGTGGCAATAATTGTGACAACTTATCAGATTGTTGCGTTAGGCCCGACTGATCTATGTCCTGCGGGCATCGTAAGGCTTCACCGGCATTGTAGGGTGTGCCCTCATGACAAAAGAAGAGACTGACCAATCATAGCCCCCTTCGTCACAGTAATCCAGATACAACCGGTAGCCCTACGCCCTCCTGAGCCGTTGTTCCCTCAAGTCCGGCCTTTCGACTCCCCCACAAAATCTGCAAGATAAGGAGGGAGGCAGAAGACCATTCGTTGGCAATTTGGCATGGAGACAACCTCTTCTCCAGTGGATGCTGATAAATCACACTCCCCCCAAGCGAGCCGGTGACCAGGGGTCATTCACATGACCACAAACAGGGTGTACGTTACAGAGGAGGTACTTCAAAATCCTTGAGGAGCCTTGTTTAGCTCTTCCTCTTCACCACTCGCTGGAAGAGCTAACCAGGGGAGTCCCTCTTGAGAGAGACTCCAACCGGTAGGTCTCGTTCTCGGCAACCGAGATCCTCAACCAGGAGAAAGTTGCGAAGTGTGCTATGCACTATCTGGTTGGGGACCTTAGGTATCCTGATACGTTCTGAGGACTTCTCCAAAGAACGTACCAGGAAAGCTATGGAAACCTTCCTTCTCTCAGGTATTCGCACGATCGAGTTTCTGGCCCACCAAGTCTCGAACTTGTGGGCAAATACCATCCTGAAATGTCGGGATGCAGTAGCTGAGAGATTCCATCAGAAGGTCCCTAGCACCGAGATCAATAGGCTCAGACATTCCTCCCTAGAGGGATCTGTCTTGTTCGAGCCTAAGGAAGTGGATCATGACGCTGAGAGGTGGAGGAAGTCTCATAAAGACTCCCTCCTTCATAGGGCTTTAACATCTAAGCCCTATAAGCCTCCAGCACCACAGCAGTCCCGTCCAGTCAAGACCACTACGAAGGCAACAGCAGCGAAGACTATGGTGTCTAAGCCCTTCCTGTCAAAGAAAGGAAAGGCCAAAAGTCCTCCTGGGGAAGCAAAAATCCTACTAGAGGGAGCAGCCGAGACCGCAAACGCTAGGATAGGCAGTCTCCCAGCATTTCCACCAGTGGCGGGATGCCTACAAAGTTGCTTAAACAGGTGGAAGCAACTTGGGGCCGATTCCTGGACAATCTCCGTGATCAGTCTAGGATATTGCGTCCCGTTCATAACTCTCTACCTCCCCTGACGACGAATTCAGTGTCATTGAACTCCCTTGCCATGTGATCGGCAAGGGGGCAAGCCCTTCGGGCAGAAGTCCAGACCCTGTTGAAGAAGGGCGCTCTCCAAGAGGTCCTCGACGGATCCCCAGGCCTCTTCAGTCGACTCTTTCTTGAAAAGAAGGCATCTGGAGGCTGTAGACCAGTCATCGACCTCTCAGATCTGAACAAGTTTGTCAAACAAACTCCGTTCAGCATGGAGACGGCGGACACAGTCAGACTAGCAGTAAGACCGCAAGATTTCATGTGCACACTGGACCTAAAGGACACGTACTTCCAGATCCCAGATCATCCGTCTTCAAGGAAGTACTTAAGATTCAGCCAAGACAACAGAATGTACCAGTTCAAGGTGCTGTGCTTCAGTCTCTCCACAGCACCACAAGTTTTCACCAGAGTGTTCATCCTAGTAACATCTTGGGCACACAGGATTGGCATCCATTTCCTCCGTTGTCTGGACGACTGGTTAATCCTAGCAGACTCAGTGTCAACCCTTCTTCAACACCGAGACAAACTTCTGAGACTTTGCCAAGATTGGGGATCATGGTAAATCTCGAGAAGTCTTCACTGCTTCACACTCAAAGACTGGTATACAGTACTTAGGCATCTCTCCACAAAGCCTTCCCATCAGACAACAGGATAGCAAGGCTGAGGAAGGTCGCAAGACCATTTCTCAGACGAGAACAACTTCCAGCCCAATCGTGGTTACGTCTCCTCGGTCACCTTTCATCGCTGGCCCGTCTAGTTCCCAATGGTCGCCTCAGGATGAGATCCCTCCAGTGGCGACTCAAGTCCCGGTGGAATCAAGCGTACGACTCCCCGCACATCCAGATCCCCATGGGACCTGCAGAACTGACGGATCTCCAGTGGTGGGTGGCAGACAAGAACCTATGAAAAGGAGTGGATTTTTTCGTCCTCCCCCCGGATTTGATGCTGTTTTTGGACGCTTCAAAAAAAAGGGGTGGGGGGCCCTCGTGCTGTACCACACGACCTCAGGACTCTGGTAAGTACCTCCACATAAATCTCCTAGAGATGAAGGCGGTCTTTCTAGCCCTTCAGCAGTTCCAACAGTACCTGGCAAGTCACTCTGTGGTGGTGATGAGTGACAACACCACAGTAGTTGCCTACATCAACAAGGAGGTACTTTTTCGCAGCAACTATCCCATCTAGCATTAGAGATACTGAGAAGGTCCGAAATCCACTCGATACCACTATCGGAACGCTTCATTCCGGGCGAAAGGAATGTGCTTGCTGACAACCTGAGCAAAGCATCTCAGATAGTGAGTAACGAGTGGTCTTTGGATCATCTAGTAGCCAACAAAGTCCTGACTTTGTGGGGTTCTCCAACTGTGGACCTTTTCGCAACGGCTGTACTGTTCCCCAGTCACAGATCCCAAGGCTCTCTGGCAAGATGCTTTCCAACAACGGTGGGACAACATCGACGTTTACGCCTTTCCCCCGTTCTATCTGATGAGGAGGGTACTCAACAAGACCAGAACATTGGTCAATCTTTCAATGACCCTCATAGCTCCGCTATGGTATCACGCAGAATGGTTCCCGTACCTTCTGCAACTCCTAACGCAGCCACCAAGAGAACTCCCTCCACGACGCAATCTCAGATAGTAACGAGTGGTCTTTGGATCATCTAGTAGCCAACAAAGTCCTGACTTTGTGGGGTTCTCCGACTGTGGACCTTTTCGCAACGGCTGTACTGTTCCCCAGTCACAGATCCCAAGACTCTCTGGCAAGATGCTTTCCAACAACGGTGGGACAACATCGACGTTTTTCGCCTTTCCCCCGTTCTATCTGGTGAGGAGGGTACTCAACAAGACCAGAACATCGGTCAATCTTTCAATGACCCTCATAGCTTCGCTATGGTATCACGCAGAATGGTTCCCGTACCTTCTGCAACTCCTAACGCAGCCACCAAGAGAACTCCCTCCACGACGCAATCTACTCAAACAACCACACGCCAACATCTTCCACAAAGCCGTAGGTTCACTATGGCTTCATGCCTGGAGACTATCCAGCATTTCCACTCTTAGAGAGGATTTTTGCAACAAGTTGCGATCAGGATGTCTGGACACCTGCGAAAGTCTTCAGCAGCAGTCTACCAGGCAAAGTGGAAAGTCTTATGTGGTTGGTGTCGTGGAAGAGGTATCTCTCCACTCGAGGCCACTATTGCAACAATAGCGGAGTTCCTCGTGTATTTTTGTGAAGAAATGTGCCTTTCAGTCTCGGCAGTGAAAGGCTATCGCTCAGCCTTAAGTTTCGCCTTCTGGCTGAAAGGAATGGACATTTCCTTATCGCTAGAACTTTCTCTACTCATACGTAGTTATGAACTTACCTGCCCTCAGTCAGAAGTGAGACCTCCCCCATGGAACTCGGTTCGAGTTCTCAGGCCTCTTACGAGACCTCCCTATGAACCATTACGCCGGGCATCAGATCGCCACCTAACCTGGAAGACGGTGTTCCTGCTAGCTTTGGCCTCTGCCAAGCGAGTCAGTGAACTTCATGGTCTCTCGTATGACATTGCCCATTCAAGGGGATGGGGGGAGGTAACGTTCAGCTTCGTCCCTGAGTTTATTGCTAAGACTCAGAATCCAGGAGTAGCGGATCCTCGATTCGACTCCTTCCAGATTTCTAGTCTCCGTACTGTAACAGATGACCCAGACC
This sequence comes from Palaemon carinicauda, assembly GCF_036898095.1. Classification (NCBI taxonomy): domain Eukaryota; kingdom Metazoa; phylum Arthropoda; class Malacostraca; order Decapoda; family Palaemonidae; genus Palaemon; species Palaemon carinicauda. Next base: position 12,086,068 of record NC_090767.1, read on the forward strand.
ATCTCTTACTATGCCCAGTAAGGAGCTTGAGGCTGTACATCAAAAGAACAGCCGCATCCCGTCCTTGTGTGCCAGCACTATTCGTCAGCACAGGAAGGACTAAGAGGAGGGTCACCAAGAACACCATCTCAGCATGGATTCGCCGGGTCATTGACCTGGCACTGAATCCAGACCCTCCTCCATCACGTCACCCCAGAGCACATGATGTCAGGGGCATAGCTACGTCCCTGGCCTTCAAAAGAAATTTTTCAGTGACGCAGGTTCTTCAAGCTGGGGTGTGGAAACGTCAAACGACATTCACATCCCACTACCTGCAAGACATGACCCACAGAAGACTCGATACGTTCTGTATCGGCCCTGTGGTGTCTGCACAACAGCTGGTTTAAAACCTCAAGCTCCTTATTGGACAAGTAGCAGAAGGTTGAGGGCATTATTACCCGGTTTTAGTCTGCATGAATGAAAAGGTTTGACTGGCCCTTATTCTTTTCTTCATCATCCCCTCTCTTGGGGAAAGCAGCATTCTGTGTTCTCTGCATAGCTGACCTCAAACCACTGCAGGTAATCCATGCTCCTTTGTGTTCCTAGTATCAAGATTAATACTGTCACGTCCCCATACCCTGACGAGGTGGTTTTGGGAAAGTCCTAGTCTACAAGTTTCCATCTAAAGAACTTCAGAGCTTTCTAGGACGAGTCACACTCCTTCATACCTTCACACACAGCTTGTGTAGGCCGCAGACCTTGCGTAGCAAGGTTTTAGCGAGGTGCAGGGACTCCTTATTTCTTGAGTGCATACACACTCAAATAAGGAGTCCCCGGGCGAAGCCAAAAGCCAGTACTGGCTGGGACGTCCACCCTTCCTAATGGGTGAGTCACCCCTATTAAATGGCATGGTTTATATTCCAGTTACGGAACAAATGACAAATTCGTAGATAATTTGTATTTTTCCTAACTATACAAACCTTAGCTATTTAACCAAACTTGCCCGCCAGCCCTATCCCTCTTGAAGTCCTACCTCCAAGCAAAGTGAGCTCAAGCACAGTGTGTGAGAGGGGGGAGGTAGCAAGCTACCCTCCCCTACCCCTGCTAACTAGCGGTGTGGGTAGTAAACCCATGTTAAAAATTAACGGCTCGTCATTTCAGCTACGCCGAAAGTAATACCCCTATTAAATAGCTAAGGTTTGTATAATTAGGAAAAATACAAATTATCTACGAATTTGTCATATTTGCATAAGTTTCATGATATATTTATGTTTGAGAGTACAGTCTTGGGACTTTTTGCTCATAGGTAACTGCTGAGGAATTGATGGAGCTAGCAGCTAAAGCTGGAGAAGTTCGTTATGTGCGTCTTGGATTGGAGTGTAATGGAACTAAAAATGCATTAGTGGAGTCTTCTGAGCAACCTTTTAATAATATCAGCGCTGAAAATGCATCATCAGGAATTCATGGGACAGCCCATCAAGTAAGTATTTTAATGTGTGATGTAAAGTATGTAGAACTTCTAGTTGTTCTTATGCAAATAGGTTTATAATGGTTGAGAGAGGGGATTTTGTTTGCAATCAGGGTCTGGTACGTTTACTGCAAGGTATATTTGTTCCTTCCTAGTTTATGGTTGTCCATTGAATCGATGACGAATACTGCTTCCTTAACCCTGGATAGGTACGATGGGTCGTTTGCGACCCCGAGCGTAAAAAAAAAAACAGGTTTTTCTCACGTGACTCACCCCCGTGACTGAATTTGTGGGTGATCGACCTGCAGGAGGTGTCTCCCCTACACGCTCTAGTAGTGTCCAGATGTGCATTGCTGTAGCTGTACTCCTTCCCCGATTTCTGAGACGCGTCGGGGTCGTTCGCGTCCGAGTTTACCCTTCTAAGGTAGTTTGCATAATTATCAAAGTTATTACGTATTATGAAATTGTCGTAGAATGGTGCAACTTGTATAGGTTATCAGTTGTGGAAAGTCTTGGTGGATTGTTTGGCTACCATGTGCATGTTTTTTTTTTTAGTTAAAATGTCGTTCATCACCACGAGGACCATTTTACCGCGAGTGCCCCTTTTTCATTTTTTTTCATTTTTTTGCCAAGTCATTTTTCCGTAAGATATTGCCAAATAGTGTCGTAAAACTTTTGCTTGTTTAGTGTTGGAAAGTGTGTCTAGATGATCTGGCTACCCATGCATGACTTTGTTTTTGTCAAATACGACGTAGTTATTGGTATATTGGGTATTTAACTGCGGTTACCAATTTCTGTTTTTTTTTCAATATTTGTAAAAATTACTACGTAGTAAGGAATTGCCGTATATTATTCATTTTTTTTTCATGTTTATGTGTTAGAAAGTGTGCCTTGATGGTTGGGCTAACACGTGCATGTCTTTTTTTTTATCTGAGATGTCGTATAATAGAATGTCGGGCATTTTACCGCGAGTGTCCCTTTTTCATTTTTTTTCATTTTTTTGCCAAGTCATTTTTCCGTAAGATATTGCGAAATAGTGTCGTAAAACTTTTGCTTTTTTAATGTTGGAAAGTGTGTCTAGATTATCTGGCTACCCATGCGTGATTTTGTTTTTGTCAGATACGACGTAGTTATTGGTATATTGGGTATTTAACTGCGGTTGCCAATTTCTGTTTTTTTTTCAATATTTGTAAAAATTTACTACGTAGTAAGGAATTGCCGTATATTATTGATTTTTTTTTTCATGTTTATGTGTTAGAAAGTGTGCCTTGATGGTTGGGCTAACACGTGCATGTCTTTTTTTTTTATCTGAGATGCCGTATATTAGAATGTTGGGCATTTTTCCGCGAGTGCCCCTTTTTATTGTTTTGCATTTTTTGTCTTAGTCATGTTACCGTAAGGAATTGGCAAGTAGTGTCGCAAAACTTATATTTTTATAGTGTTGGAAAGTGTTTCTAGATGATCTGGCTACCCATGCCTATTTTTTTTTTAGCCAGATATGGCGTATATATAAGTATGTGTTCGATTTTCCTGTGATTGCCATTTTTTCGTTTTTTCCCATTTCTTTCAAAATTACTACGTACTAAGGAACTATCACAGAGTAATATTTCATTTATTTGTTTATTTGTCGGAAAATATGCCTTGATGGTTTGCCTAGCACGTGGCTGAAATTTTTTTTTTCTGAAATGCCGTATATTAGAATGGCCATTTTTCCACGAGTGCCCCTTTTTATTTGTTTTGCATTTTTTTGCTTAGTCATGTTACCGTAAGGAATTGGCAAGTAGTGTCGCAAAACTTATAATTTTATAGTGTTGGAAAGTGTTTCTAGATGATCTGGCTACCCATGCCTATCTTCTTTTTTTAGCCAGATATGGCGTATATATAGGTATGTGTTCGATTTTCCTGTGATTGCCATTTTTTCGTTTTTTCCCATTTCTTTCAAAATTACTACGTACTAAGGAACTATCACAGAGTAATTATTCATTTAGATGTTTATTTGTCGGAAAATGTGCCTTGATGGTTTGCCTAGCACGTGGCTGAATTTTTTTTTTCTGAAATGCCGTATATTAGAATGTTAGCCATTTTTCCGCGAGTGCCCCTTTTTATTTGTTTTGCCTTTTTTTGCTTAGTCATGTTACCGTAAGGAATTGGCAAGTAGTGTCGCAAAACTTATATTTTTATAGTGTTGGAAAGTGTTTCTAGATGATCTGGCTACCCATGCCTATCTTTTTTTTAGCCAGATATGGCGTATATATAGGTATGTGTTCGATTTTCCGGTGATTGCCATTTTTTCGTTTTTTCCCAATTCTTTCAAAATTACTACGTACTAAGGAACTATCACAGAGTAATGATTCCTCTAGATGTTTATTTGTCGGAAAATTTTGTTTACTTTTTTTTTGATTGAATATCATCAAATTTTTTTAGCTAAAATATTGTTTTACATTTTTTTTTTCGATTTTATTTCCCTTCAAAAAAATTTTTTTGGGTCAGAATTTTAATTTTATAGTCGTAAAATAATCGACAATTATCCAGCAACCCACCATACAATTTTTATGCATATCCAATAATAATTAGATTAGTAAATAACACCTTGAAATTGACATACCCTTCCTACATTTTAAGTGGCAGATTAGGGAGTCTGAGTCAGTGTGGTTGGCGGCCATTTTGTGGACATATCCGAAGCGTAAGCTGCCCTATCTATATATATTCTTGTTCCCTATAGAATTTGTGATATTTTGGTATATTTTTACCTGCATAAATATCATATTATATATTAAATATATGTATTTCTTTACGAAATTTCTAAGTACTCAAAAAATTACCTTTAGATATGGCCCCTGATATAAATGTAATTTACAAAATAATGAAGATTTTTTTACATATTTCTATTTTAGGATAACATATGTTTATTCCCTAAAAAAATTAGCCACTTCCTATTTCATTTGGGTACCCAAAAAAATTCATGAAATTTGGACAAATTTTTTTGGCCAAAAAAAGTTACCCTTTTTTTCTCATTTCAGATCTTCACCTCCATGGGTCTGACTTCATCCAAAATACATCAAGATGTGTCCTAAACATTCAAGAATCAATTCCTAAAAGGATTTGTGTATATGTATAAACTTTTTTTTTATGAATTTTTATGTCAGGTCTTTTTTTTTCT
>NC_090767.1:12093674-12128674 GCF_036898095.1 Palaemon carinicauda
AACTACATTCAAATCAAGTCTTTCAATACTAACTGAAGTCGATTGCTCTTCCTCCCCCTACATCCATTCAGGATTGAGGCTGTCCCTTCCAGAGGAGGAGGAACAGCAATAATATTCGGGAAGCTTTTTTGAAATAAAGAAAACCTGGCCAGAAAGGTTTGCTTTTACCTATTCATAAACACGCATACATAAAACCATAGATGAACACTTGGTATATAATCAACCTGGAGCGTAATCGAGAGCGACTCCTGCGACGCGACCTGCATCTTGTCCTCCTAGACCTAGAACTTCTGGACCCGGACGTTTGAACGTCGTCTAGAGTGCGACCGTGTTCTATGAAAGAACGAGAATACGACGTAGAGTAATCTTCCGACTTTCGACGTATTCTTCGTCGAATTATGGAAGGCCTAAAATAAAATCGTCACCTACTTCCTTCTGTGTATATGGATATACTGTAAGTACAAAAAGTACTAAAATATATTTCAAAATACATTTTCAACAGCTGTAATTAGCATGTTAACATATTGCCATCAAAACATACTTCTAGAATGGGAAGCTATCAAATCTAACATTATTTCACATGATTAAACCCAACCCTTTTATGAAAAATCAAGTTTTCGATTTAAAAATCATTTCAATACAGTACTTCCCCAATTTTTTATCACTAGCGTGACGAAAGAAACAAACATCTTACAGGGTTTTTAAGCTAGTCTGTCCCGAGTGATTGCAATCTTCGACCGACAGGGGTCTTGTAAATAGCATCTGTTCTGAAAATTCAGCTTTACAATACTGTACTGTACTTTGACTATCAGCCCACTAAATTGTGGGAAGCTCTTTATATGAATATTGAGTAAATATTGAAATAATAATTCTTTGAAAAAATTGCTTTATTTCAATAAATCTTATCCAATATTCTCAAGCTAAAAATAGATGGTTGTAAATCTACAGGTAAAGTGAAAACCCACCTAAGGAAAACGCAGATATCGAAAGAAAAAGGACAATTCTGATACAAAACTCTTTGCAGCTTCAAGGATAGCGACAATCTGGTTATTCTTTTCACGTGATGGGCAAAATAAGACACCATTTAGCAATCTTACCGTCAGTGGGAACATTACGAGTGAGATTCAGTGTCCGAGCGTCTAGGACATCCCTTGTGAGAGAGGCCAGGCAAGCAGAATTCTAAGAAAAATGCTTACAAATAATCAGGTATTTCTCTTATACATAACTAAGTGTATCCCTGTTTCCCAAAAATTCAACATCATACCATCAAAGGGAGTATTTACACAAGATAGATCTCCTTAAGATGTCCCATGTAGCACCCAAAGGACCTGAAAACTGGCCTGCATCCAAAGGAATTTGCATCTTTCAAAAAGGCATTGTTACCTTTGATAATGATAAAACTAAGTCGCCACCTAGATTATAGTGGGCACCCGATAATCAAAGTCTTCACTAAAAAAAAAAAAAAAAAAGAGATGGCTCTGTTATGCAAAAAGCAAAACAGTTTCTTAACATTGCTCTAGATCTAGACAATGACATTTTTACTGACTTAACAAAAAGTCTTTTCATCCAGGTTGTCCTCAATGAAGGAATTGAGAGCAGGAAACTGGAAATGTCAAGGTAGACTTTTAGTGTTGAAATCCTCCTTTGCCTAAAACTCTTGTTAAAGGGGTCATTTTTACCCATAGCTCCATTTGAGGAAAATATAACATTGCCAGAATGCAAGAGCTACCAGAAAGATCTCTAACGTTATAAGTCCTTAAACACAATTGAGACTTTTTTCTAATTAAAGGAAAGAATTTACGAACCCCATCCAAGTTCCAAGAGATGTCTCGAGGTAGGAGTAGTTTCGATAACAAAGGATCTGATAACATCCCATAGAACGGCACCTCGTAGTAACGGGGGATGTTGAGAAAGGAGAAGACTAATTGGTAAGGGACCTCTGATAGTGGTTTTAACACGCCCCAGTTACTATACCGACACCCTATAAGGGTGAGCGAGCTGGGTATATTCCTGGCATTCCATGCAACTTTTTTCTCTGGTATATTTAGCAGTATTTATACCATAGAAATGGTGCTTTAAGGAGCATTTCACTGGGCGACACAGGTCCCTCGCCCAGAAATAGATTGTTTCCTTTGTCAAAATCCCTTATTTGAGCTGCTTGACACGTCAAGCCCCAAACATACAGAAGCCAACAAAGAAGAGTATCTTTTATTACCAGGTACTGAGGTATTCCTAGCATAGTTAAGAAATTTGAAAACCTTAATATCACCTCATGAATTTAGTGACAAATCTAGAATTGTACCAATCGTAGCATACTAGCTAGCCTTGAAAGCCTCTATGCCCTGAGTAGGCTCAAAGTGGCCAATAACATTAAGCTACAAATGTACAGTAGATATAATGTATCTGTAATCGTGTGATTACAGATGATACAGATTGAGAACATATTGCCTTATCAATTTTGTGGAATTCGTCAACAAAATTCTACCTTTACAGGGCTTCTAAGCCCTCCTATTACTGTCAAGTCTGAAAAAATATTGGGGTCCACTAGAACCATGGTAAGTAATTCACTTTATTAACTTGTCCAAGTAGTAAGCTACTCAGGAAGTCTTAGTCCATGTAAGTTTGATCGTATAAATTACTTTTAATACAAAAGACAGTATTAGACATATCTAGGATTAATTTTAGGGTAAGAATGGCATGCGATTCAAAGGCAAGGTTACTGAAACCTCTTTAGGTTAGGCTAGACTAATTAAACCTTTCAAGGTTTAAGCTAGACTACACTTATAGGCTGAAGTACCTGTTTCTTTGCATATCCCTTTTGTTACAAATAATCATATCAGATACACGGACAAGATGAGAACTTTAGAAATGTTGTGGTATTTGTAAGGAGAGTAAAATTAACCTGAAAACATTGTGGTTTATATTACCTGACTTGTCAGGCTAATTCCAAACTCTTTAACCTCCCCATTTTTTGTTCCTCAAATAGAAAGACTTAGAAATCATTTTATTGTCTATTTGTTCCCTAAATGTTTCTCTACATTTGATTTTCGACGCCCAATGAATCCAAGGCTTGCTTGCTCCTTAAAATTCATACACTGCCAAGCATAGCACAACTTTATTACTGTGACCTTACTAAAATACAGAGAGAGAGAGAGAGAGAGAGAGAGAGAGAGAGAGAGAGAGAGAGAGAGAGAGAGAGAGAGAGAGAGAGAGAGAGAAATACCAATACTTTGAGTAGAGAAAATAACAAACACATTAATACCCAAAGATACAAAATTGATTCTTTTTGGAGTGGATTTCGTAAGATGATTTTTTTCACAGATTGAATCTTGTTTTACAAGTAACATGATCTTAAAATTTACAACAAAATTTCATTTAGTATCCTGAGTATTTTTTCGTAATACGAGGCGTAGAAATCTTCGTATGTCGTTTCGTAAAATGAGTTTTTTGTATAAAGAAACATTCGTATCTCGAGGTTTCACTATATCATTATGTCTATTCTACACTTAGGTCACTCGGACATCCCATACTTTGTGCTATAAATTAGATGTTCCTTGAGGAAATAGTGAAAAGCAAAGACATCAAGTAAGATCAGTAGCTAGAGAACTGCATTAGCTATGCAATATTAAAACAGATAGTCAAAAGGCAAGACAATGGATCCCTCATGGTGGCAAAGAGAACTCACCTTGTAAACTAGCTCTGATATCATTCTGCATCAATACATAAAAACTCAGGAGTCAGAGAGAGAGAGAGAGAGAGAGAGAGAGAGAGAGAGAGAGAGAGAGAGAGATAGAGAGAGAGAGAGAGAGAGAGACTTACCATGATCTTTCATCCTTGGAGGAGTCCAAGAAAGATATGACGGGGGTCAATGGCCGATGCAATAAAGTTCTGGGCCTCTTTGACTCTCCTCATGGCTTCCTCAATTTCTCACTGCGCTGCCTCGTTGCTCTTGGTTTAGGGCTTGATAATTGCAGTGGAAGAATGGTTCACTCTGGAAAGAGAAACGATATCAATTCAACTATTAAACACTATAGTAACGTATAATAATGTTAAGATGAAAGAAAAAATCCTATAAATACTTATAGAATATAAAGTCTAAATAGTTTTGATAAAATCTGTCAAAATATTTTATATGACTTTTCTGCTACAGACACAAGAAAAGACAAATTTGAAGATAATTTGTATTTTTCCCGTAATACAAACCTGGAGGTTTTTATTTGGATTATCTTCCAGCTTCGCCAAAAGATAATCCAAATAAAAAAGTGAACAATTGAAAATTGTTTCTCCATTATGAAAATCATATTAATTCTACCCGTTTTACTTTAGAATCACCCAAGCATCTCTCTCTCCCTTCCATTGATGTTGATAAGGACTTCAAAATGGGAGATAGGTCAAACTACTATTGTATCAGGCTAGCGTGGGACACAAAGGGTCGCACTGGGTAAGGAGAGCGCGGCGAGATGTTATCACGACGCGACCAGAAAACTTACTGGAGGTCGAGACCTGAGCGAGCACGCTCTCCGACCCCGGGTCGCCTCATGGCGCGTATCACTCCACCAGAGGTTCCCCCGCATAGAAAATGGAGATAGGGTAAACTACACAAAATTCTGGTCGGTTGGGAGGAGATCCCAGATACTCCTAAGACAGTAGTTCGAGGTAAGTACTCCGTGTTGGAACAAACTACTATTGTATCAGGCCATTACCTTAAAAATCACGCATTCCCACACAAATCAACTCTCCTCAATTGCAGATATAACTAACACCTTCAAGTTCATGCAGAATTAAGCTTAATTTATTTAGCTTATATATATGTTGCAAGGTTCTATTTTCTAAGGTGGCCTTTTCTAGTTCTTAGATCTTCAGCACCCCCTGCAGTAGGATGTAACTGCCTACCCCCCCCCCCCCCAGGGCAATTGTTCCACTGCCATTGTGGACTGGGGTTCTTTTATTCATATCTGGGGTGCGGCCAGTTTTCACGCATTGTCTGTTTGTGATAATAGTTGATTCAACACTGTACAATATTGCACAAAATTTCCAACAAGAGGAAAATAGCTACAGTATAGTCTAATTCACTATGGAGGAAAAGAACCAGAATAAACTTAAACATAGAGTAGTAGGCTTAACAGAAAAAAATGACACTCGGCTAACATAATAAAAGCTACAGTTAACAATAATAAAATAAAACATTTTAAAAGTAACTTGTATTTTTCCTAGCCATACACCTACTTCTTCTCCATCACTTACAGCAAAAGAGAAAAAAAATTACAAATTTTTGTCAGGAGCTGTCTGTACATGCGTACAGTACTGGAAAGTGGCCAAAACGAAAGTGAGTAGTCTACAATTGGAGCCCCTTTCCAATCGGTGGTAGGATAGCTGCTCATCATCCAACTTTAATATCTCTAAATAAAGAACGAGGGTTTGTAGGATGCGTAGGAACCTGCCAGATGTGTGGTAGAATCTGTGGTTCTAGGATTGGTCTGCACAGTCACGCACAATGGCATCAGCGACAACAACATTAATTTAATCATCATCACCAGTTATTTAAGGAAGCAGTATTCGTCATCGATTCAATGGATAACCATAAACTAGGAAGGAACAAATATACCTTGCAGTAAACGTACCAGACCCTGATTGCAAACAAAATCCCTCTCTCAACCATTATAAACCTATTTGCATAAGAACAACTAGAAGTTCTACATACTTTACATCACACATTAAAATACTTACTTGATGGGCTGTCCCATGAATTCCTGATGATGCATTTTCAGCGCTGATATTATTAAAAGGTTGCTCAGAAGACTCCACTAATGCATTCTTAGTTCCATTACACTCCAATCCAAGACGCAGATAACGAAATTCTCCAGCTTTAGCTGCTGGCTCCATCAATTCCTCAGCAGTTACCTATGAGCAAAAAGTCCCAAGACTGTACTCTCAAACATAAATACATCATGAAACTTATGCAAATATGACAAATTCATAGATAATTTGTATTTTTCCTAACTATACAAACCTTGACTATATAATAGGGGTATTACGTTTGGCGTAGCTGAAATGACGAGCCATTAATTTTTAACGAGGGTTTACTACCCACACCGCTAGTTAGAGGGGGTAGGGGAGGGTAGTTTGCTACCCCACCCCTCTCACACACACCTGTGCTTGAGCTCACTTTGCTTGGAGGTAGGACTTCAAGGGGGATAGGGCTGGCAGGCAAGTTTGGTTAAATAGCTGTTTGTATACAGTAGTTAGGAAAAATACAAATTATCTACGAATTTTTCATTTGTTCCATAACTGGAATACAAACCACGCCATTTAATAGGGGTGACTCACCCATTCGGAAGGGTGGACGTCCCAGCCAGTCTGGGCTTTGCCCAGGGACTCCTTATTTGAGTGTGTATGCACTCAAGAAATAAGGAGTCCCTGCACCTCGCTAAAACCTTGCTACGCAAGGTCTGCAGCCTACGCAAGCTGTGTGTGAAGGTATGAAGAAGTGTGACTCGTCCGAGAAAGCTCTGAAGTTCTTTAGATGGAAACTTGTAGACTAGGACTTTCCCAATACCACATCGTCAGGGTATGGGGACGTAACAGTATTAATCTTGATACTAGGAACACAAGGGAGCATGGATTACCTGCAGTGGTTTGAGGTCAGCTATGCAGAGAACCCAGGATGCTGCTTTCCCCAAGAGAGGGGAGGATGAAGAAAAGAATAAGGGCCAGTCAAACCTTTTCATTCATGCAGACTAAAACCGGGTAATAATGCCCTCAACCTTCTGCTACTTGTCCAATAAGGAGCTTGAGGTTTTAAACCAGCTGTTGTGCAGCCACCACAGGGCCGATACAGAACGTATCGAGTCTTCTGTGGGTCATGTCTTGCAGGTAGTGGGATGTGAATGTCGTTTGACGTTTCCACACCCCAGCTTGAAGAAACTGCGTCACTGAAAAATTTCTTTTGAAGGCCAGGGACGTAGCTATGCCCCTGACATCATGTGCTCTGGGGTGACGTGATGGAGGAGGGTCTGGATTCAGTGCCAGGTCAATGACCCGGCGAATCCATGCTGAGATGGTGTTCTTGGTGACCCTCCTCTTAGTCCTTCCTGTGCTGACGAATAGTGCTGGCACACAAGGACGGGATGCGGCTGTTCTTTTGATGTACAGCCTCAAGCTCCTTACTGGGCATAGTAAGAGATGGTCTGGGTCATCTGTTACAGTACGGAGACTAGAAATCTGGAAGGAGTCGAATCGAGGATCCGCTACTCCTGGATTCTGAGTCTTAGCAATAAATTCAGGGACGAAGCTGAACGTTACCTCCCCCCATCCCCTTGAATGGGCAATGTCATACAAGAGACCATGAAGTTCGCTGACTCGCTTGGCAGAGGCCAAAGCTAGCAGGAACACTGTCTTCCAGGTTAGGTGGCGATCTGATGCCTGGCGTAATGGTTCATAGGGAGGTCTCGTAAGAGGCCTGAGAACTCGAACCGAGTTCCATGGGGGAGGTCTCACTTCTGACTGAGGGCAGGTAAGTTCATAACTACGTATGAGTAGAAAAAGTTCTAGCGATAAGGAAATGTCCATTCCTTTCAGCCAGAAGGCGAAACTTAAGGCTGAGCGATAGCCTTTCACTGCCGAGACTGAAAGGCGCATTTCTTCACAAAAATACACGAGGAACTCCGCTATTGTTGCAATAGTGGCCTCGAGTGGAGAGATACCTCTTCCACGACACCAACCACATAAGACTTTCCACTTTGCCTGGTAGACTGCTGCTGAAGACTTTCGCAGGTGTCCAGACATCCTGATCGCAACTTGTTGCAAAAATCCTCTCTAAGAGTGGAAATGCTGGATAGTCTCCAGGCATGAAGCCATAGTGAACCTACGGCTTTGTGGAAGATGCTGGCGTGTGGTTGTTTGAGTAGATTGCGTCGTGGAGGGAGTTCTCTTGGTGGCTGCGTTAGGAGTTGCAGAAGGTACGGGAACCATTCTGCGTGATACCATAGCGGAGCTATGAGGGTCATTGAAAGATTGACCGATGTTCTGGTCTTGTTGAGTACCCTCCTCACCAGATAGAACGGGGGAAAGGCGAAAAACGTCGATGTTGTCCCACCGTTGTTGGAAAGCATCTTGCCAGAGAGCCTTGGGATCTGTGACTGGGGAACAGTTCAGCCGTTGCGAAAAGGTCCACAGTCGGAGAACCCCACAAAGTCAGGACTTTGTTGGCTACTAGATGATCCAAAGACCACTCGTTACTCACTATCTGAGATTGCGTCGTGGAGGGAGTTCTCTTGGTGGCTGCGTTAGGAGTTGCAGAAGGTACGGGAACCATTCTGCGTGATACCATAGCGGAGCTATGAGGGTCATTGAAAGATTGACCGATGTTCTGGTCTTGTTGAGTACCCTCCTCATCAGATAGAACGGGGGAAAGGCGTAAACGTCGATGTTGTCCCACCGTTGTTGGAAAGCATCTTGCCAGAGAGCCTTGGGATCTGTGACTGGGGAACAGTACAGCCGTTGCGAAAAGGTCCACAGTCGGAGAACCCCACAAAGTCAGGACTTTGTTGGCTACTAGATGATCCAAAGACCACTCGTTACTCACTATCTGAGATTGCGTCGTGGAGGGAGTTCTCTTGGTGGCTGCGTTAGGAGTTGCAGAAGGTACGGGAACCATTCTGCGTGATACCATAGCGGAGCTATGAGGGTCATTGAAAGATTGACCGATGTTCTGGTCTTGTTGAGTACCCTCCTCATCAGATAGAACGGGGGAAAGGCGTAAACGTCGATGTTGTCCCACCGTTGTTGGAAAGCATCTTGCCAGAGAGCCTTGGGATCTGTGACTGGGGAACAGTACAGCCGTTGCAAAAAGGTCCACAGTTGGAGAACCCCACAAAGTCAGGACTTTGTTGGCTACTAGATGATCCAAAGACCACTCGTTACTCACTATCTGAGATGCTTTGCTCAGGGTGTCAGCAAGCACATTCCTTTCGCCCGGAATGAAGCGTTCCGATAGTGGTATCGAGTGGATTTCGGCCCATCTCAGTATCTCTAATGCTAGATGGGATAGTTGCTGCGAAAAAGTACCTCCTTGTTGATGTAGGCAACTACTGTGGTGTTGTCACTCATCACCACCACAGAGTGACTTGCCAGGTACTGTTGGAACTGCTGAAGGGCTAGAAAGACCGCCTTCATCTCTAGGAGATTTATGTGGAGGTACTTACCAGAGTCCTGAGGTCGTGTGGTACAGCACGTGGGCCCCCCACCCCTTTTTTTTGAAGCGTCCGAAAACAGCATCAAATCCGGGGGGAGGACGAAAAAATCCACTACTTTTCGTAGGTTCTTGTCTGCCACCCACCACTGGAGATCCGTCAGTTCTGCAGGTCCCATGGGGATCTGGATGTGCGGGGAGTCGTACGCTTGATTCCACCGGGACTTGAGTCGCCACTGGAGGGATCTCATCCTGAGGCGACCATTGGGAACTAGACGGGCCAGCGATGAAAGGTGACTGAGGAGACGTAACCACGATTGGGCTGGAAGTTGTTCTTGTCTGAGAAAAGGTCTTGCGACCTTCCTCAGCCTTGCTATCCTGTTGTCTGATGGGAAGGCTTTGTGGAGAGATGCCTAAGTATACCAGTCTTTGAGTGTGAAGCAGTGAAGACTTCTCGAGATTTACCATGATCCCCAATCTTGGCAAAGTCTCAGAAGTTTGTCTCGGTGTTGAAGAAGGGTTGACACTGAGTCTGCTAGGATTAACCAGTCGTCCAGACAACGGAGGAAATGGATGCCAATCCTGTGTGCCCAAGATGTTACTAGGATGAACACTCTGGTGAAAACTTGTGGTGCTGTGGAGAGACTGAAGCACAGCACCTTGAACTGGTACATTCTGTTGTCTTGGCTAAATCTTAAGTACTTCCTTGAAGACGGATGATCTGGGATCTGGAAGTACGTGTCCTTTAGGTCCAGTGTGCACATGAAATCTTGCGGTCTTACTGCTAGTCTGACTGTATACGCCGTCTCCATGCTGAACGGAGTTTGTTTGACAAACTTGTTCAGAGCTGAGAGGTTGATGACTGGTCTACAGCCTCCAGATGCCTTCTTTTCAAGAAAGAGTCGACTGAAGAGGCCTGGGGATCCGTCGAGGACCTCTTGGAGAGCGCCCTTCTTCAACAGGGTCTGGACTTCTGCCCGAAGGGCTTGCCCCCTTGCCGATCACATGGCAAGGGAGTTCAATGACACTGAATTCGTCGTCAGGGGAGGTAGAGAGTTATGAACGGGACGCGATATCCTAGACTGATCACGGAGATTGTCCAGGAATCGGCCCCAAGTTGCTTCCACCTGTTTAAGCAACTTTGTAGGCATCCCGCCACTGGTGGAAATGCTGGGAGACTGCCTATCCTAGCGTTTGCGGTCTCGGCTGCTCCCTCTAGTAGGATTTTTGCTTCCCCAGGAGGACTTTTGGCCTTTCCTTTCTTTGACAGGAAGGGCTTAGACACCATAGTCTTCGCTGCTGTTGCCTTCGTAGTGGTCTTGACTGGACGGGACTGCTGTGGTGCTGGAGGCTTATAGGGCTTAGGTGTTAAAGCCCTATGAAGGAGGGAGTCTTTATGAGACTTCCTCCACCTCTCAGCGTCATGATTCACTTCCTTAGGCTCGAACAAGACAGATCCCTCTAGGGAGGAATGTCTGAGCCTATTGATCTCGGTGCTAGGGACCTTCTGATGGAATCTCTCAGCTACTGCATCCCGACGTTTCAGGATGGTATTTGCCCACAAGTTCGAGACTTGGTGGGCCAGAAACTCGATCGTGCGAGTACCTGAGAGAAGGAAGGTTTCCATAGCTTTCCTGGTACGTTCTTTGGAGAAGTCCTCAGAACGTATCAGGATACCTAAGGTCCCCAACCAGATAGTGCATAGCACACTTCGCAACTTTCTCCTGGTTGAGGATCTCAGTTGCCGAGAACGAGACCTACCGGTTGGAGTCTCTCTCAAGAGGGACTCCCCTGGTTAGCTCTTCCAGCGAGTGGTGAAGAGGAAGAGCTAAACAAGGCTCCTCAAGGATTTTGAAGTACCTCCTCTGTAACGTACACCCTGTTTGTGGTCATGTGAATGACCCCTGGTCACCGGCTCGCTTGGGGGGAGTGTGATTTATCAGCATCCACTGGAGAAGAGGTTGTCTCCATGCCAAATTGCCAACGAATGGTCTTCTGCCTCCCTCCTTATCTTGCAGATTTTGTGGGGGAGTCGAAAGGCCGGACTTGAGGGAACAACGGCTCAGGAGGGCGTAGGGCTATCGGTTGTATCTGGATTACTGTGACGAAGGGGGCTATGATTGGTCAGTCTCTACTTTTGTCATGAGGTCACACCCTACAATGCCGGTGAAGCCTTACGATGCCCGCAGGACATAGATCAGTCGGGCCTAACGCAACAATCTGATAAGTTGTCACAATTATTGCCCCTTTGCTCTTCATAACCAAAACCCTCATTTTTAGACTTAATCTTGGACTTTTATATTGCCTTTGAAAACTGTACTGACGTAAATGTTAAGTCTTCGTCCCCTGACCATTTTTCTCCCAAGTTGTCTTTTGTAAATCGCTACCATGAAATGAAGAGCACGTATTTTATCTAATAACATTGCAAAATTGAAATTCTTAGACTTGATTAAAAGTGTTCACACCTGTGTATGATTTATTGTGAAAATACATTGCTCAATACAAATTCAACTTTGTGTACCCCACCTCTTGAATACTAATGTTTAAATGAATTGCCAGTGTCATGACACCTCTGTTGTACGTGAGGAGGTGTGAGGAGCTTGTTGGTGGCACCGGAACGGTTGGAGGAGGACATCTCGGAGAGCTGTTATGAGATCTTATCCCTGGTACTCTCAACCAGGGCAGTGCTGCACTGGTCTTGGAGGGTTTCTGAGTAACAAAGACACGGTCCAAGACCGTGTCTTTTCCCTCTCAAATAGGGATCTCTGGGTCGGAAAACCCGTTGAGAGCCCTTCTTCGAATCAGACCTTGCCAAAAAGCATGTTCTGACTCTTGCTGGTCTCCTCCTGTTGTAGGACTTGCAGCGAAGTCTCCTTCTGTCCCCAAAGGCTCTTCTTGGGGAGAGTTACGGACGTTCCTTGAGCGGCTAGCTGGCTCCATCCTAGTCCTATTAGAGGACTTCGGCAATGTTATGGAGTCCTTAGATTCCTTCCTGGGAAGGATGTAGGACTCCAACAGTGACAAGGGAGGCATGTTCCTTTCAATCCCCGACCGAGTAGACACCTCGGCGCGAGGAGAGGTTTCCCCCATTGGTGCAATAGGGGGAAAGTCTCTCCTCGCGTGATTCCCCTGGGGATGGGAAATCTTCGTCCGAAAGGGACGGAGAGGCAGTCTGGGGAAAAGAAGGAACCTGCTTCGAAGGTCAACGTGGAGTCAGTTTCGCCCTTGGGGAAGTTACCGCGTCTGGAACTCCTCTTTTTCTCTTCAAAGGGGTAGAAGCAGCCATGGATGTGCCCTAATTCAGAGAAGACAGGCTTGAAAGCCTGCGTTACGGCTCTGATCAGTGTACCGAACCAGGGCTGTTGGCTGACAGATGCGCTGTCAGACATACCCTTTGAAGGGACAGGAATTGAAGGATCCCTGGGAGGAGTCCTCATCATTGGTGGGTTTGCCTGTGATGGCTTTGGAATCCTGGACCCTTCAAGATGCTTCCCTTCTCTCACAATGCGCAGTGGTATGCGCTTGCGGGGAGGGGAATGAGGCGATGGCAACCTTGCCGTGTGTAGTTCAGCAGTCTCCCGCGCGGGAGGATATTGACGTTCGCGCGAGGAAGAATAATGGGGCTCACGCGAGGGAGAATACCGGGGCTCGCTCGCAGGAGACTGCTGGCGCACGGGAGACTGTTGGTGCACGGGAGAGTGCGCGGGCGACTGTTGGTGTGTGAGCGCGCATGCAGGAGACTGTTGGCGCGTAAACGCGCGCGCGGGAGAGTATTCGCGCGCGGGCGCGTAGGATCAATACGTTGAGTGCGCTGGTGAGAGTTCGCGCGTGCCTGTACCAGCCGTAGGGCGCGCGCGCAGGAGAAAGATCCCTAGGGCGCGGCCGCGCAGTTGAAACATGTGAGGCGCATGGTCGCGCGAAAGAACATTGGAGAGGATAGGCGAGCGCGCACGCATCCTCGCGGATGTGTGCAAGAGAAGACTGGCGCGATGGTACTAGTTGGCGCGAAGGTGAAGCCAGCTTTGTTGACTTCCCAGCAGCGCCCAGATCAGTAGATCGTTGGTGCGCAGGCGAGTTAGCTGTTGGGCACGTTCGAGCGCGGGCAGGAGACTGATGGCGCGCGGGAGAGCACTGGCGCGCAGGTGAGAGTTGACGCGCAGCTGGGCGCGGGCACGTAGGGGAATGTTTGCACTTAGGCTCAGGCAAGACCTGGTGCGCAGGAGAACGTGGGCGCGTATGTGCATGAGGGCATGCATACTGCGTGATGGAGCTATGCTCCTATTTGAACGTGTGCACGTGTTGGCGCATACGCCCTTGATGCCCTGTGTTAGGGTTTAGAGATGGGGCCTGACGAGTTACTAAAGAGCACTCGTCAGGTTTCGTTGGCGCATAGCGCGTATCTGGTTGGCGCACCTTAAAGCGCTCAGGTGAAGCCTTGTTAGGCCTATGTAAAAAAGGTGACGGCAGGTCGGGAGGTCTGTCGGGTGGAAGGTCGATGTGTCCTTTACAAGGACGAACTTACACTAAAGGAGATCGCGAATGATCTGCAGAAAGGTCCAGGACTAGTGCAGGAGCAGTGATAGATGCTTGGTCTCGAGGCTCCTCTGTGGTAGACTACATTGAAGGTGATAAACCAAAGAGGCGCCTCCTCACCGCAGGTGCCCTCTGGGTGCCGTTGGGTCAGCAAGCTGACCTGCAGTCCTCCGAAGAGGAGTCTCTGTAAGTGAACTCCCCCGAGGGGAAGAAACACCAGCAGGAGAGACTGGCGATGGACTTAGTTTCTCCCTCGTAGGTTGAACAGAGACGGGAGAAACTAAGCCGTCAGCAACCGTAGGGTTTGAAGAGGCAGAGGTGATGGGTGATACCGCATTGGATACCTCTGAGACTACAACGTCGACAAGAGACAGAGGATCAACCTCTGCCGGTGATGGCGGCGATTGCTCGACGGCGGCACCCAATCGGATGTAGTTAAGCAAAACCTCCTTGGAGGGCGAACCTGTAAGCCCCAAGGAGGACCAAAGCTGAAAAAGGGGGGTTAGTGACATATCCTCCCCCGGGGGGATAGGTGGAGCTGCTTCGCTAGGGGAAGCAACGTCATCTCTCGAGCCCCGAGATTGGTAAACAGTGCTTCGGTCTATGCTACCACTCGACGGTCTCTCGAAAGAGACCGACCGAGTGGGAGCTTCCGAGGAGGTTTGGGCACCGGAAGAAGAGTCCTTGGGTTTTTCTCCTTTCAAAGAAACCTTCGAAGGAGAAATATCCCGTTTGGACTTCTTCCATCGTCGCGAAAACCTCTCCCACTGAGAGGTAGACCACTCCCTGCACTCACTACACCTGTTGTTGCTATCACACCGTTGGACCCTACAAGAAGGGCAAAGGGCGTGAGGATCAGTCTCGACCGCCGACATGAATGTTCCACAGGGGCGGTCGGGAAACACAGGGCAGGTGCACATAATCACAGAGGCCAACTTCACAAACAGAACTAGAAAAAGAAAAAGACAAAAAAATTAAATGGCAGCCAAATGACGGCGAGGATGAGAGCGGACACGTCCGACTACCATCCGAGCCGAGAGCAAAGTGTGCTCAAGCACAGGTGTGAGAGGGGGGGGGGGGGGTAGCAAGCTACCCTACCCTACCCCCACTAACTGGAGGTGTGGGTAGTAAACCCTCGTTAAAAATTAGTGGCTCGTCATTTCAGCAACGCCGAAAGTAATAACCCATATTAAATAGCTAAGGTTTGTATTCCAGTTATGGAACAAATTAGAAGCGCAGGAGAATCCGAGGAGACACGACTCACCTTAGAGACCATGTAGATGACAAGGGAGTAAACCCCATCACTGACATCTCTTGGAACAACAGGCCTTCTCTCTTCAGACTTCTTCTAAACTGGCCCAGAGGAGGAGGAATGGCCAGAGACATTAGTCAGCTGATCTTGACTGACGCAAACCAGACCTGTCATCGACGCCTTCCAGGACGCCACCCGTTCTTGCATAGGCAGCAGCAGCCATCCATGACGGACGTGACAACGACCAATGTACCATCTTGTACGGGAGCAGGTAAAGCCAGGACGGGCTGGAAATAATGAGTCTGAATAATACGTAGTTTCTATCAGAGATCAATAATCAATATGGATGAAAACATAATCTTTTGCTCAATTGTCAATCAATCTCAAACAATGCTCACTGAAACCAAAATTGAAAATAATTCCAAAAACAGAACACAGATGATAATGGGGACATTTTTTCCAGCAACCAAAACGTAGTCTCAAAAATACATAAAAACAAAATTCATAACTGACCAATGATAAAACATAACAAATCTTAAAGTAATTTGTATTTTTCCTATTCATAAAAACCTGAGTCCAATTTGGGAGATCACTTTGGCGCGAGCTGGAATCAGTTGTTGAAGTGGATAACGAGCATCGCAAAGCCCCTCCCCTTCCACAGATGCTTCTCTATTCAATCTTGCTGCTTCAACCCAGGACTCAGAGGGACGGTTTGTTCCCCCGCGACATACAAACCCTCACCCTTTGCTTCTGGAGACTCGCTGCTTGCTTGGATGGTCAGATGGCCCCTCAGAACCCCCTGGAGGATTCTGTATCTTCCCTGAATGTCTTCAAGGCTTGTTCTGTGGAGAAGCAAAGCAGAGACACTATGGATTCTGTATCTTCCCTGAATGTCTTCAAGGCTTGTTCTGTGGAGAAGCAAAGCAGAGACACTATGGATTCTGTATCTTCCCTGAATGTCTTCAAGGCTTGTTCTGTGGAGAAGCAAAGCAGAGACACTATGGCCTCCTATCTGTTTATCGTAGGGATGACAAACTGGTAGGTCCTGGGACGTATATATTTCTGTTTTGTACCAAATCAAAGAGACACTTCCCCAAAATGACATATCAGCCAGAGTCCAACACCAGGAAAATGAGTAATGGGTTGGTATTAGATTTGCCATCTCAAAACTCACATGAAGAATGGGGAGATTTACCTCTTTGGTTACACAGAAGTTTGAAGTGCTACTCACCAGCATCTTGTCTGACCAGCTTGCAACACTTCAATCGCTGACCCCACAAGAGAGGCAGAAGAAAAAAGGAGAAGAGACAGTTATACTACATTCACTTCCAACTTCTGTTAAAATGATACCATAGATGAGATGCAATCTGTCCTCATAAGGGAGCTGGGCTTGCAATACAACGGTTTGAAGAGCCACCGCAGATCCAAGTATGAAGAACTCAATAGACTTGTGGATACATTCTCTAAGGTAGAAGGATGTGAAGGTGGTCTGCCTTCCCTGACACCTGCCTTCCTCACCTGGCCCACTGACTGGTTTCTTTTGAAAGTAGGGAGAGTTGGGGCAATACCCCTGACTTCATCAGCCTGAGAGTAAGCTCTCTGTTGAGGCTCATGAAGCCAGAAAGACACCGTGTTCCCCGACAGCTCTTTCTTAGATCTGGCAAACCCATCGAAGATATTCCTACACTCCGGCCTGAGGTGTGGGGTTTTCTTCATACAACACCCGAGAGACCTTACGGAATACAAGATCCTCTCGTCTTCCTCACCACCTAACATCTCCTGGGGGGAGGGGATGGAGGATTCACACCTGGGGTCCTATGCCGCCAGATTCTTTATCTTTGCCACAAAGTTAGGCACAAAACTAAAGGAGACCTCCTTGGCTACGTAAGAAATACCGTGCAACTCGCTCGCTCCCTCAGTCGACAGTAAGGCAGGTAGGAAGAATGTCTCGAGGTCCGATCCCTTTCTGATTCAGTCCTCCTCAAGGGCTCGAATGGGGTACGCGTAAGAAACCTGATTACTAGGGTCACATCCCACTACAGGGGCCTAAGATCCCAGGGTGGGCAAGATTGTTTGAAGCTCCTCACGAGCATTGACAGCTCCTAAAAAGCCCAGAGGATTATATCTTCCAGTGGATACACCATACTCTAGGCCTGGAGGTAACCTTTGATGGCTGCAACTGAGAGATGTTTTTCCCGATGAAGGAAGACGAAGAAATCACCTTCTACGACACCAATCACAGGAGATGGCCCACTTAGCCTGGTAGACAGATGCAGTGGACCTCTGGAGATAACTAGACATCTTATGTGTAATGCCTTGTGAAAAGCCTTTTGCTCAAGGGAGATGCTCAACAGTGAAGAGATAAGGACTCCAAGGGCAAGTGGTAATTATGCAGGTGTGGCTGACAAAGAAGGGGTGGCCATAAGGGTAGTTCTCTTGGAACCACAACCAGAAGAGCTAGGAGATCGGGATACCACTCGGCCTGTGGCCATCTTGGAGCCACCAAGGTCATTCTGACTCCTGTCATCATAATCAACGCCGTGTTGATTACTGGCCTAATCAGGGTGAATGGGGGAAAGGTGTAAATGTCCATGTGATCGCAGAGGTGTTGCCAGGCTTCTTAGAAACACTGCCCAGGGATCGCAAACAGGTTGATCCCCAGTGAACCCCACAGGGCAAGAAGCCTTTCCTCCACGAAAGGCTGTAGAGACCACTCTGCTCCTGCAGCCTGGCCCTGATGGCTGAATGTGTGGACTAGGTCATTCATCTTGCCCAGAATGCACCTTGCTGACAATGCTACAGGGTGAAACCCTGCCCAAATAAGCATCTGCTTCACGAACTTGCCGAGGGGAGCGCTAGAACATGCCTTCTTACTCGCTGATGTAGGCCATTACAGCGACTGCCAAGTGCTTCCTCAAACTTTCTTGGAACACTTGCAGACAGAGGAAAGACACTCGCATCTCGAGGACGTTGATGTGCAGATGCCTGTATTCCTTGGACCACACTCCTGATACAAAAACAGATGAAGATTCGGACTTAAGAAGTCGAGTGGCACTTCCTGATGAGGATTGTTCTTGTCGAGCCACCCGGCAAGATCGTTTCGGACCTCCTGTGATACCGGCACAAGATGTAACGGGAGATGATTGCTTGCTACCCAGTGATACTTCAGGCACTACTGAAGGGATATCTGGTGGAAAAACCCTAGGAGAATAAGCTACTCTTATACAGACCAATGTCTGAGATGTTGCCAATGTTAAACTGGAGCAGCTGTCTTTGACAGGAACAGTCGTGCAACCTCCCCAAGCTTGCCGATGCCATCGTCAATGGGAAAATGTCTGCTGCTGCTGAGTCTATCAGCATGCCCAGGTACTTCACACCCTCTACTTGGGTATATTTTAACTTTTCCCAGTTTACCGCAATCCCCAGATCGTGGCAAAGTGCAAAAAGTCGATCTCGATTCTGAAGCAACTGTCTCTTTGAAGAGGCCAGGATCAACCAGTCGTTGAGATACACCAGCAGTCTCATCCTTCACGAGTGGGCCCAAGCAGCTACCACAATGTACACCAGAGTGAACCCCTGAGGAGCCACACATAGTCTGAGACACCGTACCGTTGAGGGGGAAGTGGAGGTACTTCCAAGAAGTCTGATGAACAGGCAGTTGAATGTATACATCTTTCAGATCTATGGAAAGCCTGAAGTCTTCCTCTCTGATGGAAGACAGCACAGACCTTACTTTTTCCATCCTGAACTTAAGTGACCATCAACTCAGCACTCAATAAGGACGTAACTTCAGCCTTGAGTCTCTATAAAGGGAGGGCCCCCTTCAGAGTGGAAACTCCGGCTAAGACGTGGCATTCTTTGGCATAAAAAAACTTCCGTAGCCTAGAGAGCAAGATCCTGTTATCTCGTTGGACCTGCTTGAACCAAACAAATTTCCAGATCCACAGATCTGACTATCCACCTGGTCCAACGCAAGGTCAACCAGGGCTTCGATTCAAGAGGGCCACCGAAGTGCCGATAGACAACCGATGTCCTCCCCGCTGGTGGAACCACCGTACCCTCCCCCAAGATGTTACATTCACAATGAGTGCAATGACCTCCAGAAAAGAACTCTCCAACGCAGGGTAGGCAGCCTCCGTGGGCATCAAACCGCAGGCCAACATCCCCAAGACCTCCTGCCCTGGAGTACCGTCGTCCGCTGCGGCGAATGAAGGCGATGCCACATGCTACGGAGTCTGCTTCTACTCATGATTACATCTATTCCATCCCAAGGACAGAACCAGGCGCATCATTTGGAGAAGACAAAGGCCCGGCAAGCCCGGGGCCATGGAAGGAGAACTCCGGCACAAGACAGCGTGGCGCTAGACTCAGCACACAGTAAACCCAGCACCCCAGGTCAGGGTTGAAGGACACGAATGGTATCGTGTCCATGGGCAGAGCCCTTCGACCCACATTCTCCACCTACTAGAGAGCACAAGCCCTCTAACATGGCATCAAATGGTGCCACCCTCTCTTCCCAAAGTAAGTCCATGCAAAAGCAGGAAGCCGCAACAACTTTCTCATCATGCCTGAAACAGACCAAGTGACAAGCTCCCATCCGTTCCGGCCGACTACCGGAGTAGACGGATCAGCAAAGGCTACCCGGCCCTCTAGCCTCGCTACTGGGATTGCTGGAGTGACAGGGATAGCCAGCATAACCCTACGGGGAACAGTTACTGGGCTACCTGAACCCAAGCAAGACTCTAATCAATGGCCCTGCGGGAACCACACGGGTACCATCCACCTATCCCAAGAGAGAGGTGGTGTCCTCGGGAACCAAGTCCCCACGACTACAGCTGGCTTTCCTGGACTTTTGTTACCCCTTCCATAGCGAAGTGGAACAGTCAGGAAATGAATTATCCAAAGGAATAAATAAAAAAAGAGTCAACAGCAGCAGAGAGGTAAGAACAGCAGCATCTACATCCACCCTTGATGCAGCCAAAGCCAAATTGACCTTGACATAGTCAGACGAGCGAGTGAGTGAGTTCCCTTACCAGTCTGTTATTACCAAACTGAGTTGTTAATGATCCAATGGAGATCTCACCTTTGGCAGAGACAATGAAAGGTTTGTATAACCTCAAGAACAATATGCCTCATGTAATATACCACAAAATGAACAGATGTTCTCATGCAATGAACTCCTTAACTTGCAGAGACATTTGGCGCATGAGTGTAGGCTGTAAGGTACGTGTTGTAAAGGACAAATTTGGAAATAATTTCTATTTATTATTATTATTATTACTAGCCAAGCTACAACCCTAGTGGGAAAAGCAAGATGCTATAAGCCCAAGGGCTCCAACAGGGAAAAATAGCCCAGTGAGGAAAGGAAATAAGGAAATAAATAAATGATGAGAATAAATTAACAATATATCATTCTAAAAACAGTAACAGCGTCAAAACAGATATGTCATATATAAACTATAAAAAGACTATACAAACACCGAGCTCTTTACAGTGGATACTAGTTCAGCGAATGCTGAAAACTAGCCAATAAACTTTTTAGACAGGTACAGTACAGTAAAACTACCCACCACTAGTTAGTGGGGGGGTAGTAGCAGGGGTGGATTAGTCGCCCTGCTCAAACACTCACTAGTTAAGTAACGTCACTTTTTAATTGCAGGCAGGACTTTCCGGATGTGTGAACAGGTGAGGGGATACTCTAAGAATGTCCTCTTGGAGAACTTCCATTCTTCCACTTATAAAAGCTTGCACATGCACAGGAGAGAGTGAGAGCAGAAAAGGGAGCGTGCAAGGAGTAAACACACATAGTTGAGGGCAAGCTCCTGTAGGAGTGCAAGTGTGCACAGTAGCTTGTAGTAGGCGCGAATCCCAGCCTCAGGTGAATGGACGAGGGTGCGCTCTTGTTTATTGTCTTCTCTCTGTCTTTGGTGAAGGAAAAAGAAAAAGTAAGCATTATGTAAGTAACTCCAATTGATCAGTCTTCTTGAACTTCCTAGTTCATAGATGGAAAATGAAGGTTGGGGACCCTTCATCCCGACCTACAGAGAGAAGAGACGAAGGAGAGAGATTGAGGCAAAAGAGGAGGAGAAACTTGCAGCTCTCCTTGAAGGGTCGTTCAGGCTGACGACGATGCTCCAACTGGGGAGAAAAAAAAATAAAAATAAAAATAAAAACAACAACAACAGCACAATCAGGTAAACGTTCAGGAATGCTAAGACAGAAAAGGAAAGAAGTCGGCAGCAAAAACTTTTTTCTTTAACGGATCACATCGATACTAATGACTTCCAATATTCTTAGGATTACGTTGTCAAAGAAAAGAAAAACCGTCTAGAGGGAACAACAAAGTAGAATCAGCAAAATAGACTGACAACTAATACAGCTACAGTTATCAAGAAACTGCTAAACGTTTCTTTTTCCAGAAAACCCTCGCAGAATACGATTGTCCAACCAATTATCTAAAGGATTAAAACAGCCAGTAGAGAGCCCCAGAACCAATTATCATTATTATTACTAGCTAAGCTATATTATTATTATTATTATTATTACTTACTAAGCTACAACCCTAGTTGGAAAAGCAGTATGCTATAAGCCCAGGGGCTCCAACAGGGAAAATAGCTCAGTGCGGAAAGGAAAAAAGGAAAATAAAATATTCTAAGAAGAGTAACAACAATAAATATCTCCTATATAAACTATAAAAACTTTAACAAAACAAGAGGAAGAGAAATAAGATAGGAGTGTGTGCTCGAGTGTACCCTCAAGCAAGAGAACTCTAACCCAAGACAGTGAAAGGCCATGGTACAGAGGCTATGGCACTACCCAAGACTAGAGAACAGTGGTTTGATTTTGGAGTGTCCTTCTCCTAGAAGAGCTGCTTACCATAGCTAAAGAGTCTCTTCTACCCTTACCAAGAGGAAAGTGGCACTGAACAATTACAGTGCAGTAACCCCTTGGGTGATGAAGAATTGTTTGGTAATCTGTGTTGTCAGGTGTATGAGGATAGAGGAGAATATGTAAAGAATATGCCAGACTATTCAGTGTGTATGTAGGCAAAGGGAAAATGAACCGTAACCAGAGAGGAGGATCCAATGTAGTACTGTCTGGCCAGTCAAAAGACCCCATAACTCTCTAGCGGTAGTATATCAACGGGTGGCTGGTGCCCTGGCCAACCTGCTACCTACAAATAACCCTAGTTGGAAAAGCATGATGCTATAAGCCCAAGGCCTTCAACGAGGAAAAGTAACCCAGTAAGGAAAGGAAATAGATAAACTACAAGAGAAGTAATAAACAATCAAAATAAAATACTTTAAGAACAGTAACAACATTAAATTAGATCTCTCATGAATAACCTATGAAAACTTCAAAACAACAAAAGGAAGAGAAATAAGATAGAATAGTATGCTGGTGTACCCTCAAGCAAGAGAACTCTAACTCAAAATAGTGGAAGACCATGGTAAGGAGACAGTAGCACTACCCAAGACTAGAGAACAATGGTTTGATTTTGGAGTATCCTTCACCCTAGAAGAGCTGCTTACCATGTGTAGTCTCTTCTAACTTTACAGAGTGGAAAGTATCCCTTGAGTAACTACAGCTATTGAAAACAAAGTGAAAGCCCAGTGGTGTATGTCAGGTTGGTAGGGTCTCCTTGCCAATAGGCAGTAACTAGCGCCACCTAGGTAAAGTTCTAACAACTAAATACAGCTTCACTGAAAGCGTATTCCTATCAAAGGATAAGGGTTTGCGTTTGCGAAGGAACAAATACTCGGTCGATTCGCATTTCATTTTGCACTTATTTAAATCATTTCTCATTTCTTCCTTTTGAAAGTTCTCCGGTCTTAAGTTATAAGTAAACATCTGTTTCCAAATAGACTTAAACACTTCTAAACATCGGTACTTACTTTTCCTGCTCCTCGTAGTATTCCCGTTTGTCTGCCACGCTTGTCGCGGCCATGGCTAAAGTCTCCGCTTCTGACGGGACAAGAACTTCCCCTCGGGTAAAGGATGATCTTTCTGAGGCGAGAATTTACGAGTACGGATAACAGAATCACTCTGGCTTAATTCTCCCTTATCTGGAAAGAAACAATAATGAACAATAGGAATATTATCTTCGGTTATTATTTTCATAAATTTTTTGTAACATTAACATGCGATGAAAAGTGCCATTTACCCTAATCTATACTGTCATATAAGCAACACTTCATACTATGTTTTCCTACCTGTAATACAATTCAGAATTACTATATAAATACAATACAGAACTGGAAAAATGAGGACTGTAATACAATATTCCTAATAATTTTAATTAAGGGCTCCTTGTTTATTTAATGGAACTTTGAACAATTTTAACGAAAATACTTGAGGGAAACCCAACTTTTTCAAATTATATCCATTTTAAAACTAGGATCTTTGTAGTTGGTTAGAACGGACTCTGTGTAAAATTGTTAAAATTATAGATCAAGTCAGAAAATTATTTTATTTCATTCTTTAATGTCCTGATCTCAGCGACTAGAGAAGGAAAATAATAGAACTACAGAAGAGAAAAAGGAAAAGAGGAGGAAAAGAAGAAGATATTAGGAAACATTCTGTTTAAGGAAGAAGGAATATAGGAAGGAAAAGAATATATATACCAAGTGTGGAAAAAACGAGAGAAGAAAATAAAAGAACTAGATTAGAGAAGACAAGTAAGGAGGTGCCAATGGAAAGGCAAATCCCTCTGTCCAGCAACGGATCGGAACGGATAGAGAATATAGGTTTTCCAGTAGTAAATAATGTGCTCCATCCGAAACTGAAGTTCATTGTTAAATTGCATAAGTAATGACTAAAAAAAACCTTATTTAAAAAGGGAAACAGGTCCACATATAAAGAGGGAAACAGGGGCCTTTGTATATCAGCGGCCAGTTCCTCTCAGGTGCATAGAAAATGGGAATTTTCTTCCCATTTTCTAGTCGTTTGTAAGATGTGGACGTTGTACAATATAAACTGTGTCCATTTTTCTGCAGAACCTCTACACGAGAACACCACATAACCTAACCTAATAGCCATGTCCTTACCTACTTAGGGGAGGGCTAATGACCCCTGCAAACCCCTTTAAACTACCGTCATTATACATACACCCAGGAAAACAAACAACACCACATAACCCGAGGTTCCGCAACCTAACCTAACCTAGGAGCCATATTTTTACCTACTTACCTATGGGGGAGGTTGTGACCCCCTTAGGACTCTAGTATCCTCAGTTTAACATAATACAAAAGCCTCACTAAATATCCTATTTCATAAATTGTAAATCAATCTTCCTAATGTCATATTTCAAAGATATATATTTCCCTCATAAATAAAATTGATTCATTATTATTATTACTGGCTAAGCTACAACCCTAATTGGAAAATCAGGATGCTATAAGACTCATAAGGATCCCATTAAGGAAAAATAGCCCAGTGAGGAAAGGAAACAAGGAAAATAATAACAGACGTTTAAGAACAATAACAATAATAAAATAATTCTTTCGTATATAAACTATAAAAACTTCAAAATAACGAGAGGAAAAGAAACAAGATAAAATAGTAAAAAATCGTAAAAAATATGTACAGCTGGCCTCACTAATTCAGGTACACTTCACGACAAGCTCAGGAGACGTCAGTGTGCCGGAATTAGTGAAGGCCAACTGTACATAGCTTAAACTAGCCTTGTTTCGACTAACATCACCAGCTCACATATAGTAGAAGGCTGTGGTCTAAATCACCATCACTTTAGACATAACAATTAGACAGAACAACGTTAAAACTGACCTGTACCAGGATGTTACAGCCATGAAATGACTCACAGGAGTTTTCCCGTGACTGTAACGATACAGGAAGTTACAGGAAAGTGACGTAATTCGTTAAAATAGGCTTCGTACCGTTATCGCATTTCGCCGAGTCACTCTGATTACTGTTATTATTTCTCAGCTGATCGCTGGCGTTCCAGCGAGTGAAACGAGCAGTGTTCTTTTTAACTATTTCTTCTAATTAATATATATTTTGTAATGCTTTTGATAAAATTATTAATTTTAATATATAATTAATATTATTTCTTATTTTTTGGCTATTAATTTCACATATATTATGTTTATTTAGGCTTATTTTTAAGGGTAGAACTGATTCAGGTTCAGGTTCAGGTTCAGGTTCTGGGGTGAGGCATAGCCTTTACAACGGCGCCTCTAACGCTTATCTTCTTGTACTGTTTTGTCTTTTCTTCCACATTATGTTCAATACTTCTTTTTTCTTTTCTATATTTGTTTTACTAAATAAAAATAATCCTACTATTTTCTTTGGGTCTTTGTCGTATGGTTGTTGTAGCTCAATTACTTCATTTCTTTCTTTTCTATATTCCTGGCAAAATAACAAAAAATGTATCAAATCTTCCTCCTCATTTTCACAAAAATTACAGTTTACATTCCCTCCATTGTGTCTATTAACAATATTTAGTTTTAACGTATTAGTTCTTGCTCTAAAAAATATCACTGAAGCAAATGTATTGTCATAAATTAACTCTTCTTTAATTTCTTTCTTCCACGTTCTATATATTTCTAGGCTCACTTTACTTTCTATTTCTTCTTTCCACTTTTCAGTATCCCACTTTCTGGTTTCCGTTTTTATTTCTGCCTTGTTCATTCTTCTTATTTGTCTTATACCTAAACTTAATTCTTCCAAATACTTTGCAGGTTGTTTCCACCATCTTCCTTCTTTTTCTTGAATATCCTGGATAATTATTTTCAGTATTTCCTTCTTTCCATTCAGGGTACGATTTAAGTACTGCAGCTTCCCATCCATCACCCTTGCTTTCATAGAAGATGCACCTATCTCCCCTCTTAGGGCAGTATTAGCTGTGCTTTTAGTGGCACCTAAAATCTTCCTATATACCCCATTCTCTATTCTTTGTAGTTTCTCTATTTCAGTTTCTGTTAGATTTATAACATTTGTTCCATACAAAATAGATGGTAAAGCAATACTTTTCCAGAACGTTTTTCCTATCATCACTTTATTGCAACTTTTCTCTATAACTGAATATGTTAGATTAGCTAATTTTTGTGCCTTTTCTATCATTACCCTTTTCTGAGTTTTAAATATATTCCTACTATTGTCTAGCTTTATTCCTAAGTATGTCAAACTTTCTACTACTTTGATTCCCTCTATGTTATCTGGCTTTTCTTTCATATTGTAAATCATAATATTACTCTTCTCTTTATTAATTTCCAACCCACATTTTTTACTAGTTTCTACTAATATCTGAATGTTACGCTTAGCATTATGTATATCCTGTGCAATTATTAAGGCATCATCTGCAAAAAATAATGATTCTATCTTTATTAACTGATTTCTGAAACCGTTTCCTTCCTCTTCTATTTTCTTCATGATAATATACGTAATCAGTTTAAAAAGTGAAGTTGATCCTGTACAACCTTGTTTAATTCCACTTGTAACTTCCATTTCTTGTTCTATACCTTCTCCTAAGTCAATGCCCGTAGTATCTCCTTGATAAATATTTGCAATTGCACTTATGATTTTGGTGTTAATTTTATATTCTTTTAAAACTTCTATTAATACCTCCCTTTTTACCGAGTCAAATGCTTTGCTAAAATCTATCGCAGTTACTATTAGAGGTTTCTTGTTATTATAGCTCTCTTCCACACAATACTGTAATATAAAGATATTGTCCTCTATCCTGCCTCCACCTGTAAATCCTGCTTGACATTCATTGTCTTCTTCATTCATTCTTATGTGGTTTTCTATTTCCTCTTTCACCATCATCATGAATATTTTATAAGAAATATTTAATAGAGCTATGGGTCTTAAGTCTTTTGCCATTGGCCTTCTTTTCTTTTCAATCATCTTTGTTCTTGACTTCTTCCACATATTTGGTTTTTCTTTTTCGTCCAACTCATTTTGATAACATTTCTGTAAGGTTTCAAGACATATTTTGCTTTTTCCTAGTGCCTTATATAGTTCGGGTTTTAGGCCATCTGGTCCTGCCGCTTTTTTTGCCTTTAATTTTCCCAGGCAATTCTTTACTTTTTCTGTTGTGATTTTTGGATTTTTCATTGGTTTTATTTTTCCTTTTGTCACCATTACAAGGTCATAGTGTTCCCTAAGTATGTCCGGGATATTATATTCATCTATTCTTGTTGTATCTTCCTGATGTGCTATTTCATTTTCATATTCTATCTGTTTTTCTTCATTCCAAACTGAGTCTATTCTATTTTCATGTTTACAATATATAGTTTTCCAGTACTTTGTTTACATTGGCACAGTGGTGCCAGATGAGCAAGTCTAAAAATCCCCAAACTCATGATGAAAAATCCCCAAAACAACCCAAAAATTCCCATTTCCACATATATATATATATATATTTTCTTCTAATCTTGTAACTTTACTATTATATAAATGACTCACTTCATATGAGTGCAAGCAAACTAATTACAACATATATAGGCTAAAGGTTTACTCATCTAGGGATAAATCTCCATATCTGGCAACACTGGCCTTGGCTTAGCTGGCCAAAGCACCTTGCTCAAAGAAAATCCCTAGACTCAAAATTTTCCCCAAATATGAGCAAATTTCTCCATTTTATTCGTTAACACGAATTAAAATAAGCGCTACATATACATCGGCATCTTCCTAAAATATACTATATTTTGTATTTTCGTTCATAGATAGTATTCTTTTCAACCAAAAACGTTAGAATTTAGATGACAACAGATAATTAGAACAATCTGAACTACAAGATTTTTCCCAAGATTCACTAGAAATTCCCTATTTTGGGACAATTTCCTTAAAAGTAGGGGTCCCTTGTGCGACGTATTTCTTGTGCATTCCTGGTTCGATGTAACGGCTCCTCTGATAATCAAAAGAGATTTAAGTCTTTATCTTTCTTTTAGTTTCTTTTGTTTTTATCTTAGGATCGTCTTTAATAAACTCTCTCTCTCTCTCTCTCTCTCTCTCTCTCTCTCTCTCTCTCTCTCTCTCTCTCTCTCTCTCTCTCTCTCTAAATTCTTCACTTTTCTTATTTCAAAAGTTTACCTGAAATCATTCCTCTTAACAAAAATTATTATTAATAAATAGTTACTTCAACTTCCTCTTCCAAAAGTTTAGAGAGAGAGAGAGAGAGAGAGAGAGAGAGAGGAGAGAGAGAGAGAGAGAGAGAGAGAGAGAGAGAGAGAGAGAGAGATGAACACCAAAGAAGCACATACGAACAACTGTCACAAGAGTTCTCGTTTATGAAATGTTCGAGTTGTCTTGATGTCGGCGACTTCGTTTGTAATAAATCTAATGGTTGTTATAATAAGTAAAATACTATAAAATGTTATAAATCCTAACTTTAAATAAGGAATTTAGGCTTTTAGTGTAGGCCTATAAGTGCTTATAATAAGCCTAAAAAGCTCAAATTGATAATTTCTTATGCGAAGTCGAAGTTATCTAATAAGACATTCGAACACAAAAATTAAATATTTCGCGAATTTTGTAATTAAGAATTTCATTCGTAAAACTAGACCTACGCCATTGTTTTTAAGTAAATTTTCTCTAATATTTGAATAAAATTTACATAAATTTGTAAGATTTCTCTTGACCTGAGAAAATATTTATGTATCTGGCAGTTAGTAAACTGTAGTTGGTCGCAGTCAAGGCCAGATGAGACATGTAGGTGTAGCAACCTCATCCCTCGTTCTGTGTCTAAGATTATTATACATTTGGCAACAAGTTTCGATGAGGACGAGCTGTGATTGGCTGAATTGAAATGGAGGTCTGTGATTGGTTGATTCGAAATAGGTGGAAGGTATAAATAGGAGGAGCCAACCAGTTGGCACTCAGTAGAGGGGAAGAGGAGGGTGGGGTAACAAGGGGAAGGGAAAGGGGAGGAGGGGATTGGGGCTTTGGGGGCTGGGGGTGGGGCTAGGGTGGGGAAGGGCTGGGGATTAGGGTAGGGTGGGAATAGGTTGGGGGTTAGGGTAGGGTGGGAATGGGTGGAGGGTTAGGGTAGGTGGGAATGGGTTTGGGGTTAGGGTAGGGTGGGAATGGGTGGAGGGTAGGGTGGATATGGGTGGGGGGGTAGGGTAGGTGGGAATGGGTGGGGGGGTTAGGGTTGGGCTGGGGGAGGGATGAGGGCGAGGGTTGGGGTTTAGGGTAGGGTGGGAATGGGTTGGGGGGTAGGGTGGGAATGGGTGGGGGGTAGGGTAGGTGGGAATGGGTGGGGGGTAGGGTAGGTGGGAATGGGTGGGGGGGGGGTTAGGGTAGGGTGGGAAGGGTTGGGGTTTAGGGTAGGGTGGGAATGGGTTGGGGGGGTAGGGTAGGGTTGGACTGGGGGAGGGTTGGGGTTAGGCCAGGGGAATGGGGGAGGGTTGGGGTTAGGCTAGGGTGGGAAGGGGTTGGGCTGGGGTAGGGTGGCACAGGTCTTGGGGCTTGGGTGGAGGTAATGTAGAATTGGGTAGTGTGTGGTTATGGGTAAGGAATGGTATGTGTTGGGGCTCTGAGGTTAGGGATATGATCAATGGCCCAGGGGAGACCAGGCAATGGCTGCTGATGAGTCAGCAGGTAAACCAACAGGCTCCAACAGACACGTATCCTTACCTCACATGGATGGTGAGGTTGCAGACACTACAAGAAACATCCAAACAAAGAAATTAATTATTAAAGTGATGTAAGACCTAAAAGTTTATCATTTAGTTTATAATAAAACATAATAAACTCCAATTGGGAACTCAATTTATGATTTGACAAATCTCGTTCTTTTGTTTTAGATTGATCTCAGCCTTAAAATAAGGGGTGAGGGGGAGGGAGGGACACGTTGTTGCAACCATTTCTCAAGTATTTGCGTTCGTATGTGTTCAAGCTTGACTTCATTTGGACAAGTATTTATAATACCATTTGTTCCCGGTACATATGTGATTAAATTTAACAAAAACACCTTATTCATAATCATTAAGAATTACCAGACTCACTTTACTTTATAATTGTTTCATGTAAATTTAAAAAATGAAGACGAAGTCAAATCACTTCGAGCATTCGTTCGAGTTACGATTTGACACAAGTGTAGCAACAATAGTGTTCTATTTGCGTTCGTATGTCCTCAATTTTGACTTGAATTGAACATAAGTGATTCTACACATATTATTTGCGGTATAACTATCATTGAATTCATCAAAAGAACTCCATAATTTTATCTAATCATTACAAGCCTTAATTTATGTTGTATTTGTAATAAATAAATATTATATATGAAGACGAAGTCAAATCCCTTTGAACGTTCGAACCCATCAGCCTTGAATTACAGACGAGAAATCTTAATCTTAATTCCATCATCATTAGTTTTACAATTTTAAAGGAAAATGTCATTAGGAACAACAACATAAGAAACAACTACCTAAGACAAACAACACTGAAACAACAAGAATTAAGATATCAAGAAAAACAACAGTGAAGGTTTTAATGGCAACAAGAAAAACAACATTAGAAGGAACAACATAGAAAACAACACCGATGGAAAAATGACAACATTAAGAGCAATATTTCCAGGAACAACAACAGTAGCAACAGCAAGAACAACAGCAGTAGCAACAACATAAAAACAACAACAGTAGCAACAATCTAAAAAACAACAACACAGAACAACAACAGTAGCAACAACATAAAGAACAACAACACAAAACAACAACAGTAGCAACAACATACAGAACAACAACACAGAACAACATAAAGAACAATAACAGAACAACAACAGTAGCAGCAACATAAAGAACAACAACACAGAACAACAACAGTAGCAACAACATACAGAGCAACAATACAGAACAACAACAGTAGCAACAACATAAAGAACAACAACACAAAACAA
This sequence comes from Palaemon carinicauda, assembly GCF_036898095.1. NCBI lineage: Eukaryota > Metazoa > Arthropoda > Malacostraca > Decapoda > Palaemonidae > Palaemon > Palaemon carinicauda. The sequence continues at coordinate 12,124,515 of NC_090767.1, forward strand.
CAACAGTAGCAACAACATAAATAACAACAACACAGAACAACAGCAGTAGCAACAACATAAAGAACAACAACACAGAACAACAACAGTAGCAACAACACACAGAACAACAACAGTAGAAACAACATAAAAAACAACAACACAGAACAACAACAGTAGCAACAACATAAAGAACAACAACACAAAACAACAACAGTAGCAACAACATACAGAACAACACAGAACAACATAAAGAACAATAACACAGAACAACAACAGTAGCAGCAAGAAAAAGAACAACACAGAACAACATAAAGAACAACAACAGTAGCAGCAACATAAAAAACAACAACATAGAACAAAAACAGTAGCAACAACATACGGAACAACAACACAGAACAACAACAGTAGCAACAACATACAGAGCAACAATACAGAACAACAGCAGTAGCAACAACATAAAGAACAACAACACAGAACAACAACAGTAGCAACAACACACAGAACAACAACAGTAGAAACAACATAAAAAACAACAACACAGAACAATAACAGTAGCAACAATATAAAGAACAACACAGAACAACAACAGTAGCAACAACATAAAGAACAATAAAACAGAACAACAACAGTAGCAACAACATACAGAGCAACAACACAGAACAACAACAGTAGCAACAACATAAAGAACAACAACACAGAACAACAACAGTAGTAACATCAATAAAACAAATACCAAAAACAACACCAAGAACAACAAACACAATAAAAACAACACGGCATCAACACCAAGGACAACAACATCAAGAACAACACACACTAATACAACAACAGTACCAAGTTCAACACAGAACAACTGTAGCAACAACACCAAGAACAACAACAGTAGCAACATCTTAAAAGGAAGAGAGAGAGAGAGAGAGAGTGTGTGTGTGTGTGTGTGTATAGCGTCTCTATGCGAACTGCCTCTTTTCCTTCAATGTCAGAAGGGCGTATGTGACATTGGAAGGATTTCCTTCTCTATTCCCTTGTTTTTAAGGTCGATGATAACTTATGAGTAATTTCGATTTACTGCATATCGAAATGTGGTTTCTTTTCTATTCAGGAATATATTTGAAACTGTCATTATGTTTAGAGAAATTAATATCTGTAATGAAAGTAAAGAAGAAAAGGCATTCTGAACGAAAATTTAATTTGATATTTCAAACATCGGATGAGTCTGATGAGCGGCGTTGCCACTTTTCCTCCTGACAATATTATTTCCCTCTCTGAAACTGATATTGCGTTTGGCCTTCCACTTACATTTGGCACCTAACTAGAATCTTCGAAGTATGTAGAATATCTCTCTCTCTCTCTCTCTCTCTCTCTCTCTCTCTCTCTCTCTCTCTTCACACACACTATTAAATGTTTTAATCGTTTACATTATTAGATGTTGTCGATTCCAAATTAGTCATAAACCGAAATTTCCCGCCTTTACTTCCCGTCAACCTCTCGCCGAGTCCATTGGCTTTGACTTCGTCTTCATTTTAAAAGATTCCAACTTCTGTAAGTAACGAATACAATAGAAGGTAATTCCTTAATTATTTATATATTACGTGTAGGTAAAACCTATTAATTTTTGGCTAATGTTGCCCCAAGAAAAGAGTGATATGATAACTACTTAGGTTAAATTGAAGTCAAAATCTCAGTCATGCGAACTTGAGAGCCTTTATGAACCCAAGATCTCGTGATCTCTTTTGTCAACAGGTTACTCAGATTCTGAGTCTCGGAACCATTTGTCTGGAATCCTGTTTGATAATTTAATTGATGTAAACGTCTTGCAAGCAATTGAAAGAGTCTCTGTTGCTTGGAAATAACAGATAATCTCGCGATTGCATCTAAATAATCAGTAGTCTCACTTATGAGCCACCGCCTTGCTAAGGACTGACTCCTTGCACCGTCGCCAACACCTTTGGACACACACAATTTCATTTATCTATTAGTTTACCTTTGAGAGAGAGAGAGAGAGAGAGAGAGAGAGAGAGAGAGAGAGAGAGAGAGAGAGAGAGAGAGAGAGAGAGAGAGAGAGAGAGAGATGGTACGACCAGAAATTTCAACGGTTTTTAAAAAGACAATCTGACTTATTTGTTTTCAAAATTGTGTTCTATAGGGTTCCCGTTATTATTATTATTATTATTATTATTATTATTATTATTATTATTATTATTATTATTATTATTTACATACGTACATACATATCACACACATTCTATTTATATTTCTCTGAGAATAAGAAATGAAATTTGGCAACACTGTAGTCACTGTCATTCGAAGGAAGTTTGGCACCACTGCAGTCACAGTCATTCGAATCATTCGATTTATAAAACATCAATATTTCTATTTTGTTCAAAATATGTTATTTTTATTGCTATTTTCGTTATATTAACTATACCATTTTCCACCTTTGTTGTAAAATGCCAAATTCTCTCTCTCTCTCTCTCTCTCTCTCTCTCTCTCTCTCTCTCTCTCTCTCTCTCTCTCTCTCTCGTAAATCAAATAAATACAGTTATATGTAAAATGACATTGTGTAACTCTCATTATAAATATCTTTCCCTTTTTCTTAAATCAAAATGAAATAAGCCTATATATAACATGTGTTAACAAGATCCTCCTCCTCTACATTTCTCTTTATTGTAATCATAATATGATATCATAGTGGCAAAGTCGTCTTCTTTACCTTTGGAGAAGAATTTTGCAATCCAATCAGCAGAAGCTGTTTCTTTTGTGTGTCGACATGACCAGCAAAGCTCATGGTCACCCATACTAGATTAGTTTGCTGTGAGCGAGCAGACTACAGTTTCCCACCATCACTAATTCGCACTGGCCAGCGGGTAATGAAAACTGGCCAAACCTAATAAGGACATGTCTGAGGTCTTTGTCCTGTAGTGGATTAGAAACGGCTGCATTTGATGTTATTATTATTATTATTATTATTATTATTATTATTATTATTATCCAAGCTACAACACAAGTTGGAAAAGCAAGATGCTATAAGCCCAAGGGCTCCAATTGAGAAAAAATAGCCCAGTGAGAAAAGGAAACAAGAAAAAATAAAATAATTTAAGAATAGTAACAACATTAAAATAAATATTTCTTATATAAACAATAAAAACTTCAACGAAACAAGAGGAAGAGAAACTAGATTGAATAGTGTGCCCAAATGTACCCTCAAGCAAGAGAACTCCAACCCAAGACAGTGGAAGACCATGGTACAGAGGCTATGACACTACCCAAGAGTAGAGAACAATGGTTTGATTTTGGAGTGTCCTTTAAAAAAAGAAATAAATAAAATAAAAAGCCAGTAACAACATCCAAGCTGATATTTCATAAATCAACTTTTAAAAGACTTATGTTGACCAGGCGGACATGAGTCTTTTTATAGTTTATTTATGACATATTTGTTTTTGATGTTGTTAATAGTTTATATATGACATGTCTGTTTTGACGTTGTTACTTATTTTAGAATGATTTATTGTTAATTAGTTCTCTTCATTTATTTGTTTCCTTATTTCCTTTCCTCACTGGGCTATTTTTCCCTGTTGGAGCCCCTGGGCTTATAGCATCTTGCTTTTCCAACTAGGGTTGTAGCTTGGATAGTAATAATAATAACAATAATAATAATAATCAGAGAAACATTTTCTACCAAAATTCTCCTCAAAAAGTAGACAAATTTTCTACTATGAAAATTGGCAAAACACCAGATGTGACTCAAGTCATGTCCGAGGCCTTAGTCCTGCAGTGGACTGCATTTGTTATTGTTGTTGTGGCTATTTTGTATATATATATATTATATATATATATATATATATATATATATATATATATATATATATATATATATATATATATATATATATATATATATATATATATATATATATCCACTAATGGCCAATTATCACATCTTGCATCTTGGCGCCTATAACCTCTAATTCATTCCAAGGGGCGAAACAATATGAAACTATCGCTCAATTCAGAGGAAAGTTTCTTATTTCATTGAACGAAATAGTGTGAAAATATCGCTCAACTCCTAGGAAGAACAGAAGGTCCCACAGTCCGAATGCTTTGGAAATAACATATTATTCTGAGAGAAAAATCGAACCGCAATCACTTGGGATTTTTTTCATTTATAATAATAATAATAA